>NC_142243.1:94138373-94323373 GCF_052056855.1 Sturnus vulgaris | reverse complement strand
CGGGTCTAAATTCCCTGCTCAAACAGGGCCACCTACAGCTGGTTACCCAGGACCATATCCAGAAAGCATTTGAATATCTCCAAGAATGGAGACTGAACAACCTCTCTGGGCAGCCAATGCTAGTAGCTGATCACCCTCACAGTAAAATAAGCTTTTCCATAAGTGCAGACATCATCTCCTCTGTTTCAGTTTGTGTCCATTGCCTTTTCTTCTTTCCCTAGGACAGCTTTTACAGGTCCCATTACAGATAGAAATTATACATCTATTTATAATACCACCCCATACAATTAATTTGTTTTCAGCCAGGAGAGAGTTATTTTTTATGCCATGAGGGGGTGGAGCCTGGAGATGGGTGGGCTTGTCTAGGTTATTATCCAATACCACTCAAATTATCACCAGGGATAGAAGTAAGGGACTCTCCCTTCCAGGAAGTAGAGTGTAGAGAAAAAAGTGGGGAAAAGGAGAAGTAAACCTATCTGCCATTGCTCATTGCTGCCCAGGGACCTTGGTGAGCATTTTGCATGTAAATCACCCTCTCTTTTTCTACACTTTTGTTATTAATATTGTTTTTGTTACTGTTCATTTTTCTTATTTAATTGCTGTTTCCAATAAATTGTTTTTATCTCAACCTGTGGGCTCTGCCAGATCACCCTTTCTCTCACCAGAAGAGGAGGGGAGTGGCTCATGGTTTTCTTTTTAGTGGGTGTACTAAGCTGGGGAAAACCATTCTTAAACCATGACAACAATACATAATGGGAAAAAAAAAGTCACAAAAAATCCAACTCTACCTTTATTCAGTACTCTCTGGTATCTACAGCATGAAGTCATCCTAAATGGCCCTGTTTGCATATCTGGTACTGGGAGCTTATCTTCAATTGGTTATTTGTTGTAGTGTCCTGAATATTTTTTTTCCATTTTCACCACTGAAAATTCCTGGAGGAAACAAGCACTCTTCGTCTTCTGTTTTTTGTGCTTTTTTATAGGTAAGTAGGTTGGAAACCTATTGACAACATGAAAATTTGCTGTTTCTTTTTCTTGTCAAATGAAAACATTTCATCCACATTCCTGATTTACTGGTAATTTGATAGCTTATTATTCATACTATGCTTAAGAAAACCTACACTTGGGCATAGGAAATATGCTAATGGTTCCTTTAAAGAGCATGCACAGCTCTTTCAGTAATGGTTACCAAGATTACAGAAATGTCTTCTATTGCAGTGAACTGGTCATATGCCAAGCATGATATTCTTGGAATTGCTTCTACTCTGTCATCACAGCCTAACTTACTGAACTGGGACGTGCTAAGATTGTGATTTTCTGCCTCCAGTGAGCACCACAGCTTGGGAAATTCTTATGATAAACAGGTTTGGTTCAGGTCAAACTTATGCTAACTTTCTATATAAAGATGCAGTGCTGCAGACTGGTAAAATAACATGCATTTTGAAGTCTTAAAGGAGTTCCCAAATGATACAGTTTTCTTTCAGGAAGAAGTTAGATCCCAGAGGATTTGAGTGCTCAGAACATCAAAACTCGATTTGTTTTTCTTTCTATGTATCAATACACGGCCAACGTGAAACCTACCCCCAGTGAGGGAAACTGCTAGACAGCCAGAAATTCAAGGTCAGGGTGTACCCGAAATACACAATGTAGTTTTATTAAAATAGTTCTAATACTTCGTCTTTTGTGTATTTTGCTTATTTACTTGATACTGCATTAATAAGTTTGATGTTTATTTATACACTGGACATGAGCATACAGGGAGAAAAAAAAGCCCAAACCCTATGCACTAAATCCACTGGATTTAAAGTAAGGAAAATAATCCAAAGTAAGAGCATCAGCTAATGCTTTCACTTCAGGCTTAGATCATACTCTTGTATTTGACATTACAGAAGTTTGAGATTGATGTTACATGCCACATGGGCTACAATAAGTGCAATGCAGAGAGATAAGGATGGCAGTCTCAGCTACATATTTCCATTATTTTGTGGATTAGAAATGGGCAGACCTCTAAATGCCTGATTTTTGTTGCAACAAAAGACCATATGTATATATACACACATATACACTATTTCTCACATGTTTGTGCTAGCAGTTACAAAGATTTATTCAATGAAGTGTGGCCTACTAGAAACTAGAATCTACAAGCTAACTTTGACCAAATTGAAATATTTTGACCTAAAATATTTGAAAATGACTGTCCATATTTGAGAAGATTTGTGACTTTTAAAATTTTGCTTTTAATAATGTTTTCACAGCTACAAGTTTTCTGTTGTGGGTTTTGGTTTTCTTTTTATTTGCTGTTGGCTTGTTTTGATTTTTTCCCCCTTGGCTTTCATTTCATTTGGATAAAAGAACTTTTTCTCTAATTCATGGAGTCTCTCGTAATCTGCTAGTCACAAATGCAACAAAATTCTCTAGACTGACAATTTTGTTGGGACCCAACGACTGATTCTTACAGTGTTCTGTGTCAAAACATGTTACTAAGCTCCATTGTGATGATTAGTGGTATGACAGTGTTTCTTCACAAGCAGCTAATGGTGTGTATGTATTTGAAATAAGAGGATTTAACTCTTTCTTTTTGATGTGGACCCTGGCCTTTAGGCACTTCTAGAATTCCAATCTGTAATAGTTATGAACATAACTTAGTTATTATTGTTACGTTTTGTATATAAACAGTACATCAGAAATCTCCATAAGCATTTGAGCCCTGAACTTCTTTAAATACTGATGAAAATAAGGCTACTAAAAAGACTTTGTGGTGCTGCCCTTATGGAACCACGGTAAGAATCCCCAGGCAAAGAGCAGTTGCCCTGGAGACATACTTAAATCCTTATATCATATATCAATCCAATTGCAAATAATCTGTCTTCACATGTTGGTTATTAATTCACATTTTTAAAAAATAATCAGAGAAGAAAAGCAGTCTGGAGAAATGCCTTTCATAAAAAAAAAATTAACTGTATTTTATTTATTCCCAAGGTGGTCATTTTAATAGGTGGTAGTCTGGGAAGTCTGAGGATGTTTTTAGAAAGCTTATCAAACAAGAGCTGCTATGAATTTAATTCATACATCACACAAGCTTTGAGAGAAATCCACTAGTGCTAGTGGAGAGTGAATAATTAACAATTTTGATGTGCAACTGAATGAGACTACCTCTTCTAGTCAGTCTGTGCTGGGTGAAGCTGTTACAGCAAACTGATTGCCAATATAGTGAATGCTGTAATTCAGATCCTGGTGACAGGGCCATGAAGCCAAGAAGCCAAGAAGCTGCTGGTAAAGGGAATGGCAAGAGAGGAGGGAAGACTGACACACTTCCCAGAAGACTGTAGAGTGGTGTCATCCGTACTGATTCACATAGACTTATTAGATCCTCACAACTGGACAGGACTTTTCTAATTCATGACATGTCTTTCATCTCAAAGAACAATCCTTGAAAGTCTTGAGAATGTTAATTCATAAGCTTCTTGCTATTTTGATGGTAGGCTCGTATTTTCATAAAAGTCTAAAAGCACTCAGTAAGCACATAGGAGACAAAACCCCTGAGAAAAGGCTAAAATACTGCATTATAAACACCATCCTCATCATGACTTCATTCTTTCTGTCTGCATTGGGATCAACCATTAGTCTTCCATAGAAAATCCAAATTGTCTTTTCACTATTCTTGGTAAGGCTTGGAAGAGGTAAGACTAATCTGATGAATCAGAGGGATTTAGAGAAGATATGAAGCTTCTTCTTCTATTTTAAAAGAGTAAAAGTATCAGATTAAAAAGTTCTAAAAAATAACTGGTACTTGACAGAATCTTTGAAGTAGTGTCTGTAAGATTTTTTTGCAGTCATAATGAAATTGTTGCAATCTCAAAATACCCATTTTCAGAACTTACTTTGTAATTGGTCTTAAACACATTTTCTTGAGACTAAAGAAAGGGGGAACATTAAAGTTAAAACATTGTCTAAAACAATATCTCTTTCAAAGCATTTTTAGTCATACTTCTTATGACTTAGTTTTGGGTAAGACATGTTTTCTGGGTAAAAGAAGTAGAACACTTTCATTCATGCCATTTCATGTTCTTTTTGTTCTACAAATGATGTATATTGCGTGCATGTAATGCACAGCATACAGCACAGCCACAGTGTCCCATTACCTGTGCTGCCCAGGAGCACAGGCTTCACAACAAAATAGGGGTGGAATGACTCCATGTGACAGCACAGATACCTTCCACAGCAAAACTCAGCAGGATTTGCATGACAGGGCACGTCACAAAGTGGGGTTTGCAGCAGCAGTTGTGAAGCACAGTGTACCTTAGCTGGTTGAACAGCACAGCCTAAGACGAGAACACAAGCTGTATTCGCTGTGTGAGGAAAAAAAGACTGCATTGAGAATGTGGCAAGCTACTGCTTCTACTGTAGAGCTTGGATGGTAAAGCCTGGACAGCTGTAGTTGTGCAGAGTAGCATGAAAATGACAGAATCCCAGCACTTCATGGTATAGTTTGGTGTACTGATGGTATGACTACCCAGTAATGCTGTTTCTTTCTTGCCATAACACAGCACTGACTGGATAATGCAGCAGGACATGGCAGTGATTGTGCTTCATGGCAGTGCAGACATTGCAGTGCACTGATTCTTTTTGGTTTGCTCTGCTTTCTGTAAACTGATTATCACTTCTCTTTCATGAATTTTCTCATTTGCAACTTGCTTCACCGATTTTACTTAGCCAGGATGCATCCTTTATAGATAGAAAAAGGGAAATGTTCTTATTTAGAAAGAGAAGCCTGTAGCTAGCATGCTGAAGAGTGATTCCATATTAATTTCGTAACTTCATCACTTGCTCTCTAAATAGCACTGCCACATCCCATTCACAAAAGAATAGAAATAGCCTTCTGTTTTATTTCCCCAAGCTGTTATTTGAAGACCTGTGCCGCTGTATTCAGAAGTTTTACTTGTAGATTTTGGGTTCACTTTTGTTGTGTTTTCAACAATTGCTCCTCTTTGGTTTGGTTTGTTTTTGTGGGGTTTTGTGGTTTTTCGTTCTTTTTCTCTCTAAGACTGAAGACCAATTTGGTAGTATTTATCAGAAATTTCACTGAAAGCCTGAGTGTCCCCAGGCTACCACAGAGACAATTTAATGCAAAGTTGAATGATTTGATTTTTTAGTTTAAGCTATTTTATTAGTATAAGCTAGATTATCACTAGTTTAGATTAGATGCACAATAGGAAAACATAATGAAGTTTAATAACATCATAAATAAGCAAACCACTTCTGTATTAATCTTGCTATCTACAAATACTTCAAATAAAATCTTTATTTAATCCCCATGCATAGGTGAATACTGAATGAGTGTTCTGGAAGAAATAAACAAAAAACCCACAAAATTTAATTGCTGTGGGTTTGCAATCTGAGATTTCCATGAGCACCATGTGACTCAAAGATATAAAACTGCACATTTGCAGTTTTCCTCTTATATCCATTGCCGTTGGACAACTATAAGTCAAATGGCAGGATATAGTCTTGGTCCTTCACACTTGTACAAGGCTTAGTGTCACCCTGAGTGCTGTGACCACACCAATGAGAAAGCTACCAATGTTTGTACTGAACATTATGTTATGTATTTCATGGATGAAAGGACCTGTCTGGAGTTGTTTTTTTTTTTTGTTAATCATAGTACATATAGCAATTCATCATAGGACAAAACATTGCTGATTTTTATTCTTGTAACTCTTTTAACCAGCAGTATACCTTGTCCCCATTTCACAGATGGAAAACTTGAACAACTAAAGTACTTGACATTGGAAGTCTGAATCAGAGCTGGGAAATAGATACAGTCACTCCCAAATTAGGGCTTGAGCGTTCAGAAGGCACTTTGGTTTGGCATACATTAGGGAAAAAAGTATGTTGAGCCACTTTCATCACGAAAAGTTTTTCTTCTAAATGTGATCTAGTGGTGTGGACTCATATTTTATTCCAGGACTTGCCATAGTTCCTGGTGCCTACACAGAATAAAAATGGAAAAGTTGCAATGTCCCTCATCTCTCAGAGATAGACTGTATGACATGAGGTAGGTAACGCAGTTTCTACTGTATGTTAAAGAAGATATTCATAAAGTTTTTGGTAGACTGTCTCTAAACTGGAAAAGCTTGAGTGATGATTGGAGATACAGCTCAAAGTACAACATTCTCATTCTCATTATCATTCAAGCTCTTAATATTTTTCACCTCAATATTCTAGTATTATCAGTATATCATTTTAATAAGTAGAGCTATATTTTCAAAACTTGGGGGAAAAAATCCCCTATTAAGCATTTGTTCAGACACAGAGTCTAAACCACAGGATGTGCTTTTCCTCTTTTCAGAATCTGTAGGTAACTGGTTAAAAAGAATTGCTACTTAATAAGTACGAAACAAACACCTGTGCATGAGATATGCTGCAAACGAATTAATTTTACTACAAGCAAATGAATAACTGTAGTTCTGAGCAAAATCTGTTTTGGTCAGAATAATTCCGCTGCTCTGTGCTTGCCAATGTCGCTGCCACGCACTTGGGTTCCCTGGAATGAGGCCATCAATTTCAGCAGTGTAGAATGAAAAGCTGAAGCAAGAAGTGTAAGTAAGCATACTGTGCTTTTGAAGAGGTGATCCAAAAAGCCTGGGAAATGGAAAATAGTTGTTATTATGTACTTGTTGTAGATAAAGCAATATATGTTACAACGTCCTAGAGAGTTAACCCATGTGTGAAACCAGGAAGGGAAACTGCTCTCAGATAAAAGGTCCTTTCTAAGCTTTGTGAAGTTCTACTCCTGCATTTTCATATGCTCCTGTGTTTATCCACAAAAGTAGCCAGCAGGAATGACTTTTGAGTGATGTGGAACCACCCTTGTACAGCTACAGATTCAGGTCCTCTGGCTTTGATCCTGGAAATTGACATAAAGTAATGTGGGTCTATACATTGGAAAAGCAATAATAGATGGAAAGTTCTCCCGAGACATAAGAATTCACTTTTGTTGACTAAATCTACTAATTTCAATAGGGCAAGTCTATTGTGGAAGGTGATGGGATTAAAAAAAATAGACATTGGTAATGAAACTCCATATTAATTTGGATGACAGCATCATACAAGGGAACTGAAAGAATATAATGTGAAATAACAGGAAGTATTTTACTCATGCACTTTAAGCCAGATATTTACACTGGCTTGTCCATTATCAGATTCATTATTGTATTTATTTTGCATCGATTATTCATTATGATTGACTATGAATGTATTCCCGTTTAGATTTTATGAATGGTTAATCCCCTACAATCCTCTCTTATCCATATTTTTTTCTTTCTGGACCACAATGATAACACTCATTCTGAAATAAGAAACAGGTATAGGACTTGAACTTTAGAATGCATCAAGAAAATAAAATGTCTTTGGATGAAACAATACAAATAAATGTATCTCATTTATTGGAAAGTGGTCTGTGCACTTCTACCAAAAGTAAATTTTTGGTATTTCAGGCCAAAATAATAATCTCAACAGTTGTGGTGTGAGAGTGATTAAGTTCATTTTTATACTTGTGGCATTTTTTATATCTAGAATTGAATAACAGAAATGATAACTAGAGAACATTAGAATTAAAAGAAACTCTAATAAAGATAAGATGGGAATGACACGGATGAAGGGCTCAGATATAGAAAATAAACATTTATACATCTGTTTCCCACAGGCTGACAAAAGTCACTCTTTGATGTTGGATTGGTGCTCTATCTTTCAGACATCTATCAAATATATGAAACTGGAATCACCAGGATACTAGCCATCATTTTGGGACGAAAGAAGTTATGTTATTAAAAAAACCCAGCAAAATAAACCAAGAGGAAAGTGAGTCAGATAATAAACAAATTATTTCAGATTGCTCTCAAAACAGCCTTTCATAGCACCATTGGCAAGAAGCTATTTAACTAAGCCCATTAAACAACATATAACTTAGAGCACTTCAAGAATCTTCAGTACTCAAGAATCTCGTCTAAAATAATAGATTTACAATCAGTTTATGACCTTCCCAGATTTCACGTCCTCTGTTTGTCTTGCTTGTGTTCTGTTAAACAAGAAAAGTGTTGTGACCCATAATTGCAGGCAGATTCACAGCAGGTTTTGAGGAGCTTTTTTTGCTGCGGTGTCCGAGCTGTCTCCATCTGCTGCTGTCTTGTGTGCTCCCCACAGGGGGACCTGGCTAATTTTTCAGTCAATTAGCAGAAGGGTTGCTTTTGTTCTCCAAGTGCACCCCCATGGGCTCCTCTTACACCCTGGACACACTATTCAGATGTTGAGAATTTTCAAAAAGCATATCATGTTATTTTTTTTCTACTGACCTTTGTGACATTGTTGAGCAAATGCTGTCTCTTGTAATCATAGATACTTACATTAAACTGTGTATACTAACTTCGGAGTGGTTTTAATACGAATATTAATATATATGCAGTAATGGCTTTTCTTAAATGATCTCTGAAATCTTGCATCAAAGCCATACCTTTTAATTCAGAGAGAACCAGTTGTCATACTAATATCTGTATTTATCATTTACTGTATAATTTTAATTGAAAAAAAAACTTCCTTAGCAATTGCTTCTGCTACTTACCTTCTCCCAAGGAACATTTAAATGTTGAACAGAAACTTCAGGTTATGAACACAACTCCAGTTTCAGTGAAAAGTATTTACATATCACATGAAAAAAAAGAGCTTGAAAGAGTAGGTTTAATTTGGCACATGTATGTTTATACCTTTTCATAACTAGCAGAGGGGTAATGCAAACATTATATAGTGGTTGGATAATAACTTGATATTCAGGCTTCTTGTGTATTCTTTGTGTTGCTTTCTATGAATTTTAATCAGGATTTGGCTAATATGCACTCCTTGCAAGACAGAAAATGCTGTTATTTCAGTATAACAAAATATTACTAGATTTCTGGAAAAAAGTCAGTGTTTTCTTCTGAAAGAATATAGTTGAGCTAACAGAAAGCAATATGCTTTAAGCCCCCAATTTATGCACATTCCATTTGGAATGCTATCTTGCCGAGGTGTCCCTGAGTCTAATCGGCTTCAAGAAATTTCTAACATCAGTTTTCAGTTTACATATGATATTCTCCGTGTGCTGTAGCTACCATTGTATACTGCGGGGTGAATATAGAATCCTTCTCTTTAATTTCACTGTCATAGCTTTTATTTGTGATTTCTACCTTGGATGCAAATGCAGATCAGTGAGGGTATTTTTTCTTTTCCTTAGCTCCATGATCACACTGCTACTTTTTACAGCAGGAATCAAGTGAGTTCGTTTTTCTGTAACCTTTCATCTGCCCAGCCTCTCGGCTATATCTTTCTATAGTTAATAAATATACTTTTTCTCAGTGTTAAGCAATAAAATATTCACTGGGTCTGAGCTGGGGTTAACAGATTTCTGAAAATTTTATTGCGTGACAGCCTGTCCTGAATAATCCCCTCAGCTGTCTCATGTTCTGGGGCAGAAATGATCTTATGTGTCACTCTAATAGTCTAGAATTACACTTGTATCACTGTCACCAGCATATGGGGCTGTGTATACCCCTAGGCCCAGCTCCCTCTCTTTCACGGCATTTAAAATGATAACATTTGGCAAAGCCAGTTTTGACAGAAAGTGAACTCTCCTTTCCGCGCCGGTGACAAAGGCAGCCACCGGAGGCCTGACACCGAGCAGCCAGTCATCATGCTCTGTGCTGGGTAATGATCGTGGGCTTCCCTCCTCTTAATAACCACCTCGCTGCAAGGGGAGGCTGCAGTGCAGCTCTTCACTTAATTATACAGTCTTCCTCTTAAGTGCTTTATTCATGTAAGGCCTTCAGCTGCTCGGGCGTTATCCTAGCTTTTCTTTTTTTTTCCGTGCTGCCAAAACGAGCTGATTGCTGGGCAGGCAATGGGAAAAGGAAGGACTTTGGGAAAATAACAGGCAGGAAAACAAAACGGCTTGAGTTTGCTCACAAGCAAAAAAAAAACCAAAAAAAAAAATCGGAACTGCACTTTTTATTATCGTGATAAGTCTATGAATGTGTTGCAGTGCTAGTGGTAGTAGCTAAAGGTGGTATACAGCCTGAGACGAGCAAAGAGAAAGATCCACAATGAAAGAGTAGAAAAGTAAGAAAAAAAAATTACCCTCTAAAAGTGAGGTTAGACCCTTAATGGTCATTTTAAAATACAAACAAAACAAAATGTGGCAACTCAGGAACTTGACGCTTATGTGAACCTTTTATGTAGTGTTGCTAAACTAACCAGTAGAAATTTATGAAATGCAGAAGGTTCTGCCAGCAGCTGTTCCTGTGAGTCTAGGGAGAACACAAGACATTATTTACTGCTGCCACTGTATAAACTGTATTCATATTTTCCTCCCACACTCCCAATTTTAGTTTAGAGTTTGAATTCAAAGAATATTCTCTTCTTACACTTTACTTTCACCATTCTTGGTGAATGCTAGTAAAGGAAGACTCATTTCCCCATTGCCTATTGCCTTCTCCATAATGCATCTTGTCTGAAGCTGTAATAATTCCCAGTAGATATCTTTACTGACATATGGTTTAGTTGGCTCTTAGGTAGTACACATTTCAGGATGACTATTAAAAAAAAGTAAACAAACCTTATTTCTTCCCCCTCCTCCAGCTATATTAACACAATGATATTTTCAGTACTTTTATACATAGATTACATTGTCCACATCATGGAAATGTTCCCTCTTGTTGTGCTGATATCTAGGTGTTGATTTTAGAAACATCTGGGGAGGCTCCTCAGTTTTCTTGAGTTCCTGTTCCAGAAAAGAAGAGCTGTCTTGAACTGTCTTCCATTACTGTTGCACAGTGAAATGTGCTCCATAATATGGAGAAATGAGCAATGGTCTGGACCACAGCAGTTTCACAGAGATCTGAAGAATTGACTCATCTCAAAAAGGGAAGGATTAAAAAATATTGTCCCAGAAAATTAACCTGTGAAAATGTTGGATAATAATGTGAACTGTTTGAATTTGATTTCAACCAAATTCCGGATCTTTTGTGTTTCAGTCAATTCTCTTTCTACAATGGCAATCTCTTAGGGCTTACCACTGCACAACCTGAAACCCAATGATATGGCTGCATGAAGCATAATGCTCAATGACCTCTTTTGTAGGACTATAGAGATCTCATTAACATTAATACCATTTGTGGAGAACCTTAGGACAATGGGAAGCAGAGCTTTAAAAAACATGCATTCACCCAAGATGTGCGTTGAAATTTTAAAGACATGTACTGGATTGTTAGGAATATGCACACTGAATTTTAAGTAAATCCCTGAAGTTTCTAGTGCCACTGTTTAAGCACTTCATTCTCTGTTATGTGCAGTGACTTTCATGATCAGTTTAAAGCAGTGATATGAACATTTTGCCTGAAACAACTCTGTGCTCATAGTATGGATCTCCTGACAGCTCTGTCACGATTCCACCCACTGAGAAACAAGCAATCCCCCTCCACACACAAACTAGTTCTCGTTATTCTGATTAATAATCCTCAGGTAACTGGTAGGCATGGAGTTAGCATGTGCATGACTTTGAACTTGGATCCTGGCAACTCCAGGTGCTTGATCAAGCTCAGTACAATCTCTACTGTTAAAATGACTGTAGGTATGACCCTTTGTGATCAATGTAAACATTTCTTCCCTGTCCAATAGAGAAAGTGTTAACTTCAGGTTAAAATTTTATATCCCTGACTTGTCATTTCTGTTAACTTCTGGCTGTATATGATTGTGTGTGTGCATCTAAACATACGTATGGGCTTATTTGTGTGAATGCTTATATACAGAGATGCACACACCCACAAACACATGTGCAATTATATAAATATTTACAGAATTTTATACTGGGTTCACTAATTTAACACTGTTTACATGTGTCTTAATATGTGCCTGCTATGTAGCACTTTCAAATAATTTAGTAGTTGATGTCAGTAATTTTCTGGCAATGCTGATGTTCAGTGGTGGGCAATGAGGAAAACAGTGAGGAAGAGAAACTTGGTCAGGTTACTGGTAATGAGTTTAGAGAAAATGAGCCCCATCTGACAAGTGTATAACTATACGTGCCCAGATAAATGGGGTTTTATACTACTGCATGGAGACAGTGCCTGTAACAGGTTCAGTGTAAGTTGCCTAGTTGGGATCATTTTTCTTCACGAGGAAGATCTCATGTCTAAGGCAAGATGGTATCATTCCACAATGGATGCCTATAGACACAGAAAAGTTCATTACTCACCTTGTTACGTGATGATGAAAGAGCAAAGTGAAGTTAAAAAGATGTAGTGGCTTGGTTCTGGCTATATGGCTGGCCCAAGAGGAGTTAACAGTCCTTCACTGCGAGTTTTGGTCTCAGTGTTGTTAGCTTTTCTGTGAAAACTGGATTACTTAAGGCAGCAAAAAAGTTCTAAGTGCATACAAAGTACAAGAAGGTAGCAGGGGAAAAACCAGAACTGTAAACCACATAAGAAGCTGCATTTTCACACATTCTGATGTTCATCTGTTAAAATCCATGCAGTATTTCAGAATTCAGTTACATGAGAAAAGGATGCTTGTAAATTATTTCTAAGCTTTACAGAAATTTTATCTTCTTATCAACTGTTGCATCATCCAAAATTCTTAGAAAACAATCAAGCCAAGCTCCTAAATGCCATGCTTACCTGCAACTCATTCCACCCAAGCAAACATCCTATTGGAGAAACTGTTACCATATCACGTAGAAATGGCCATACACATGTGATTATGACAATCTAGCTATCATAAAATTAGTTGCTGGGTTGTTTTTTAAAGATTTCTGCACCCAATTCAGAGCATAAGCACAGCCGAACATATGGACCACACAGTGTGCCACTCTCTGTCTCACTGTATGCTCAGTGGCCAAGACTTCCTTGCAAAATGTGCAAAATCCTCCACTTCACCAAGTAAACTTAGATTTATATTTGTTGTGATCAACCACTTTTCTAATGGGATGACCTCATAATCTCAAATTTTAGAGGAGGAAATTTGAATAGTCACATGGATGAGTTCAGTAGGATTTCTCAGAAGGTTTTATCCATGTACATGTATATCAGACTGTTTTACTCAGAAAATCTCATTAAGACTGAGGCATGCCAAAAGAGTTATTTTACCTGGCAGAGTTAAGAAGTTGTAATAACAAAAGACGAAAATATGCCTCTTTCCCCTCTTTTCCCCCAGATAATTTTCTGTTTGAGGTACAAAATGGGTATTTTAGAAAACTTGAGTTCTATACTTGGCACAATAATTGGTATTCTGAAGAACCTCAACTACATGGTTTAGCTTCTGTACTTTTTTCAGGAACGAACTGGAGAGCATTTTCTCTTTTTCTTCATCGGTTTAAAATATGTTTATTTGGACGTTGTTGCTTACTAAGTGAATGCATAGTATCTGGCAATATTATAGGCCAGTAAAGAGTGGGAAAAGAGTGTGGGGAAAGTACGTTTAATCTTATTTTTGTCTTCTATATTGTCTTGTTATTTAACATGGGAGAAAAAAACTGGGGGGAAGCTGGCTGATTTGGTTGGCTGTGTACTCAGAAGTCATTCTTCAATGCATAGTGAGGATGATGCACTTAGATCAGAATAAATTACAGCATCAGAAAAAAAATTAAGAAAAATTAATGAGTGATCAAAAAAGGCAAGGAAGTGATCTTTAGAAACAGGAAATGAATTGTACACTCTCTACATGCCAATTTTTGACTGGAATGTGGATAGCAAAGGTGCAAAGTTGTCATATGGTGAATATTAAATTCTGTGATAGTGTTACATACGAAGAATTTCCTTTGGCCTTGTGCACATTGAGTTAAACTGTATGAAGTGCACGCTTGTTGTAAATTCTTGCCAATATCATTGTGCCAGCCTTTTTGATCCTCTGTATGCTGGAATTACTTAAGCAAACTTAGCAGTTAACCAGTGTAATATAATTTGCATTCACATTTGTATATGAGTTAAATCCTTGTCCTTTCATGGATGAACCTCTGAAATTTTTTTCCAGCTATCTAATATACTCAAATATCCATTAACTTGTAACATGGAATTATGGTAACAGAAGCTAGACAGACAAAATGCAAATGGTTACACAACAGTAGGAGGAAATAGAGTTTTGATTTTCAAGGTTCATTGTATCTGACTGGTCCAGAATATGTCACAGTTTCTCGATACCTGATGAGAATTCCTTATGCTGGTATGTCATATCTCTGCTTGAACCAAAACAATTATCTAAGCCATAATAGGAATGGTACTGGATGAGAACTACAGTATTAGGACCACTTCAGATTGGGTGAAGTCATAGTCACTAGAGTCAGAATCAAGTGCATGGGGTGTAGTGGTGACTATGAAGCTGGTGAATGAGTGGCCATGTAAAAGTGTTCTGCTTAAAAGGAAGGAAAAGGTGTGTAGAACACAAAAATAGAAATGCTTTCTGTGGCAGGAGATGGGACCAACAACTATGAGAAACAATTGTTACTGTGACTGGAAATAGTTGTTTGATTTTGTTCATGATCAGATGAAGTTTTACCACTACTGTGAGAATGATGAGAGCTTGGTTTCATTATACAATGAGTACTAAGGAAAGAGAAAGAACAATAAGCCTGTTTTCTACATCAGGAAATAGAAGTACTACAAAATATGATATCACACAGAGCATTGAAAATAAAGAGTTCTAGCTTATGGGTACCAATATTCATCCACAGAAAGCAAAAAGAAAACTACATAACCATTTTAGGAAATGGTAGAAGCAAAAGTCATTTTGTATTTAAGTTATGCTGAGCAGAGTAAGGTTAGAATTTATTCATGTCTTATCATGTCCACTACCTGGATTTAAACATCAGGTATCGAATAAGCTGGAAAAGACTGAAGGAGTTAAGAAAGATGATCATAATATCCATAGTAATGTTTTCTTTTTTCAAATATGTTCTATTTGTTGTCACCTGAAAAAAAAATCAGAAAAGATCAGAAAAGCATCTGGAGATCAATATTACTAAAGGTTGCCACTGAGGCTTGACTCATGTTATGGTGTTCCCATAAAAGCAGTAGGCAAGATCATTTTTAATGCTTTAAAATAAAAATGTAGATAAGTAAAATATTACTTATTATGAAATTTGTATTAGTATCAATAACTGTGTGAGCACTAGACATCCATTTTCTACTTGGTAAAGATGCTTAGCAATGTAATTCAATACCAGCTCCTATTATTCTGTTGTCTCTTGCCATATCATGTCAATGGTGAATTGAACCTCAGTAAGGAAAGAAACAAAACAAAACAAAAAAACACCTCGAAGAAAAGAGAGAAGCCATAAAAATTATAGAGAATGGAACAGTTAAATAAGGCCCGAACACTTTAATGTCTTAATGGAAGAAGATCATCCGAATCTATCCACTGAATTTAGTATGACTTACAGATGTTTTCATGAGTCACAGGATCTGAGCTATATACTTAGCTGAAAGATGAAGCATACGGCTTAGGCTGCTCTGTGCTAATGCCTCTATTCTGCATCAGAGTGAACTTTTGCTTGGCCAGGGTGAGAACAGGCAGATTGAGGCTGGTTCTGTTTTTATCCATCCATGCAAACATTCCTGCTGAAACCTTTCAAGAACTGGACTTCATGCTCATCATATGATGAGAAAAAGTGTCACAGTACAAGTCGAACTTTATCTGGGAGTGTATTTGATGTAGTACCATTGTATTTCAAATGGTCCACGAATATGACAAAAATGTTATATTTTCTTCAGAGTAAAATGAAATTAGCAAGGTACCGGCTATACCAGAAAAAAACCCAACCAACCAAACAAAAAAAACCCAACCAAAACCAAAGCACCATAAAAAACAACTGAAAAATGTTCACCAAGTTAGCATTACTCTCACACATCTGGGAAACTGTCTTTGGCTTTCCATTGTCACAGGCACTTTTAGCAAGTAGGATAAGCAAAGGCTCAGCATCAGGATGAGAGATAGGACAGGTTTCTATTACATTCTGTTCTTCAGGCATCTAAATCTGAATTGGATTTCTTTAACCTGTGTTCTTTATGATCAAAAAACTGTCCTTCACTTCCTGGCAAAAAACATCACATCATAAGTAAGTCTCTTAGTGAGTGTTTGCAAGTTTGCATAAGGAGACTTCTTCAGGAGAAGTGAAGAGCCATTTACGATATTCTTTGCTAAAAGACAGGACTCCAGGACATTGCTGTTGTGTGGCTGAGCCTCCAGTACTATATGGGCACGATCTTTTCTGTGGTCTTGTTTAGATAAGATAGCTCTTCATGACCAGGTGGCTTCTTTTCCTGTTCCTGCCATTTAAGGTTTTAGGAATCACAGCAATTTCTTAATATCTGCTGCTGCTTCTGTCAATGGCTTTTATCTATTCTGAGGCTGAGAGAGACATGTGAGTGTTGTGCAACAATATGAAACTATTTCAGGCATTCAAAGCACTTCAACTGAATTTTTGGTTTCCCATTTATTTGGAATGCAATGTGAAAGCTAGAGGTCTTGAAAAGTACAAACCAAGCACCAGTAATTTTCACCTGAACTCATTCAAACTGAAGCCAGCAGGTTTCAAAGAGCTCTAATAATTACTGAGAGACTTAGCAAAGGCTTGTCTGATCCTATATTTGTGACTTAGTACAGCATTCTAACCTGCTTTCACACTCTCCGTAGCTAAATTAAGAGCTCTTAGACAATGATGGATGGCAAGTCTGCCACACTCTGACTTTAAAGAAGTTGAAATAAAGTACCAGCTGGAAAGAAATAATGGAAATGTGGATGGGCTGTTCAGTACACATGTAAATGTAAATAACACATATGAGGCACAGCGGAACTGAAAAGAAAAGCTTTAAGATATGTTTCCACATCTTCCAAATAAGGTCTTGAAATTCCAGGTTATAGACCAATAAATATCATTATAAGAAAAAAAGTATTTCTAACATGTAAAGAGAATTAATATATATCCATAATAGAAACCATAAGAGATGTAATGGATATGCTCTCTGATACAGATATTTACAGACTCGTGGCAAAAATGTGAAGTGACTCCTTTGAAGACATAATTTTTGTTTTCATACACAATGGCACAGTCTGGTAAGAGCAAGGAAATGCAAACCTCAGGAGGCACTTGTGCCTTTCCTCTTTTCTGTCCTCTGTAAAGGTGATTATGATACCTCGTATAGTCCCACAGAAAACAGCTGAGTCAGATGTTAGATTTTAGCCAACTGTTACTATACATTCGCCCAGAGAGACTGACTAGCAGGCAATAAGTTGGACTGCTGTGTCTGCTACCTAGACTGAATACATCTTGTAATCATAATCTTTCATTTTTGGCTGCACTTTTGTCATGAGTTCTTGTGGTGTTATAGGTGCTGCATTCCTATTTCATGGTTGTGCTGTTGCCAGAAACTTTCACTCTGGAACTTGCAAATTGAAACTTGCAAATTGAAATCAGTATTTGTTCTGGATTAGTATCAGTGAAGGTACTTCGGGTTTTCAGGTGCTGTGTGAGTATCCAAATGTTGCTACTAATTGTAGTAATTGTCATGTTACGAATAACTAAGTCTCAACTACTCTGCAAGTCTGTATATATCTTCCCCAAAACAGTCTTGGACATAATATTTGGTCACAGCTGAAAAGAAGTAAAGAACAGAGTTAGAAAATGTGGCAACTTTCTGAGTTACTTTAAATTGTCTACGAATAAAATACTGAAAGAAAAATTCACTCTTCAATTAATTTTGCTGGATCCAGACATTTAGCATGTAAACTGAATTTATAGAGAAGTGACAGACAAACTGAAAGATAGAGACAGATAACAGAAAAGACTCATAAGAGGGTAGATAGCACGTTTAAAACTAGAAATCCTTCCAGGTATGGAAATATATAAAAATGGTTCTATGATGTCTTTAAAATTTAAGCTTTAAGACACAAACCGTTTGCAGTGCCTTTTTTTTGTTTTGTTTTGTTTTTTACAGCAGCAAACAAACAAATGTTCAAGTTGCTTTAAAAATGAATCGTCACAGACATCTAACCTTGAACAAGAGCTGATTGATTAGATCTGAATCTAGCTGGATAACACCACCTTGCTTATACAAACCCAATTCATTTTTTTTTTATTCATAGGCTACATCAGTTTTTAGAATACGACTTTTAAGGCCACATCACCATTGGAAAAAAAATCTGGCATGTTTTGGAGTTCAGGGAGCATTACTGGAGAACTATTTTGTGTGTCTTTGTTGAACTAAAACATTATGTTTTCAAAAAAAGTCAGAATAGGAACTAAATTCCTTTAAGAAATACAGTGATCTGTCATAGAGGCTCAGTAAAATGTGATAAAGGAAGATTTATTTTGCATTCTGTATTTAAATAATGTACTTTTTTGAACATATAAATCTAATGCCAGTTTTCTGCCTTCTGTGCAAGAGACTGTGATTAATTTCTCTCTGCTTGGGTTCTGGACAGACAGTATGCATCTGTTGCAAATTTATTTGAATACCTGGGTGCATGTGTATCCTGATGAAACACTGATAGACACAGTGTAGCCATACTACACAGGCACACTAATATGTTTGCTAAGCTGATCAATAATAAGATTGATCAGTCTTTCGCTCAGCCAAGTTAATCATGGTATTGATCAGCTTAGCAAACACATTGCTTTCCTTGTGCAGTGTTACTGTACGAGGTCTCCTCTCCACCCCCATCAACTGGACATCAGGAGATTTCAGAAAATGAAATATAGTCACATTTTCTACAGTAAGTGCTCCTATTCCTTCAAGCTCATCTTCCACAGATAACTATAACATTTCATGATTAAGGTGTTTAGATTCCTTAGCCTTGTCTTGCAGGTTTGAGCACTGTTGTTAAAAACCTGGGAAATTTGAGAATGTTTTTTCCCTAAGACATAAGACATTCAGCCCAGGCTCTGGCTATAATAAGGCCCTCTTTCTCACATTAAGTATTTGAGATTCCCTCATTCTATAGGAATCCTTTAAAAGCATCTCTCATATTAGAAGCTCCAGGCTTTCTTAAGGGAAATTACTGCAGAGAATATTTCAATACAATCAGAAGATATGAATCTTGGGGTATATTATTAGCACAATGTTTGAATTTTTAACTCTGGTACAATATAACAAGACATTCAATAGTTTCAAATTAACATCAAAGGAAATTTCAGTTATTTTCCTATATGTAGCAGCAAAAAAGGCATTCAACTATGAAAATAGGTCTGTTTTATTTAAGCTATACCTCTCACTTTTATAAAATTAATTCCCCGCTACAGCTGCAAAACAGTATTGAGATGGTTGCTGTTTTCTGGTATCATAGGTACATATACACACATGGCTACAAGTACTCATGAGTTCCATTTGTTTATGATGTGCTATCAAGGGCAGATGTAATTGGAAAGAAGAACATCTCAGAGCAGATTGTCCCAACACAAATACTCAGCAAATGGAAACTGGATTTACTCAACTGAATTTTTCTCCTATATTTCTTCTTAGCTAATACCAAAACACCATTCTACACCATTCTTTGGGACATAAGAAATCATAATAGGAAATTCCTCTTCTAAGGTATAAGTAAACTGGTGAGAAGTTAGCATTACTGGGGAAAGATGCTGTGGTACAGATTCTATATTGCTAGCTTGAATATAGCTAGAAATTTAACCTTATAGACTGTGCACTGCATGAAATTAGGTAATAGGAATCTCATGCCAAAGTTTTCAAACCTTAAGCAGGCTTAATATGTGTCGAGAATGTATATTGTACTTACTTCAGTCTCTGTTGTATGGTCTCTGCACAGCCCCTGAAGACATATAAAGTCTTGTTAGCTGCTTGATTTCTGGTTAGTCTAACAGCAATTTTTGCAAGAGTACATAATTAGAGATTTCAACCTAAGCAAGGTAATTTCTTAAAGAGTTAGTGGACCTATCTGGCTGTAAAATCTTCAGTATCGTGTTAACTTACATTTTGCAGAGCTCACTTTCATAACCATATAATTGGAAATTGAAACAAAATTTTTCAAAAGTGTTGTCACATTTTTAAAATTTGAAAACATTAGTGCAAGACTGAATTTGAAAGTCAGAAAGATCTACATCTCCCCTTAATGCCAGCTCAAATCTTACCTGCGTGATACTGTAGACAATTTGCCTTTGGTTGGCAAACAAAAAGAAAGATTCTGAAGCCACTAGCAATTATAAAACGCCCGAAAAAAAAAAAAAAAAAAAAAAAAAAAAAAAAAAAAAAAAAAAAAAGTGAAAGCCTGACTTCTGATTTAGTAGATGCCACCAGCATATTATGAGTAAATTTTTAAGTGTGTATGATCAGGGAGTTTTTTTAGGGGTAGGTGAATTATTTGATTTTTTCATCAGACAGAGAAAGGTGCAAGACTAAAACCCCTAGAAGCACAATCTTGTATCCAGTCTTTGGAAAACAGAATTCTCTCACTGTCCTGTTTATGCATCTGAAATTTAACTCACAAGATGAAAGAGGAGCTTCATCCATATTTAAACAACAAAGACACTGATGAATGAACAGCAGCTAGAATGAGTAGTTTCACAGAAAAAAAAGGGGTTTTTTATAACATTAAAGAAAATAAATTGCTAGTCTTGAGTCTTTCTTTTTAATATTTTCCTAATATTTTAAACTGGAAGCTTTTTGTGGTAAGCTGCTCAGGTTGTTTTGTATGGGTTGGGCACAGAACAAGAAATGTCTGATTTACTCTGACTGACACGTAGGGGTGACTTTTAAATACACCTTCTGCAAATGTGGTGTATTCTTCTTTCTTCCTTTCACTGTGCAGCTGGCACCTCTATCAAAAACATGGAGGGCCCAGGACTACAAAGAAGGTCATTTGTAATGAGGAGAGAAGATGGAGTCTAAGCTGTGGGTCTCATACTGGCATTGCCAATAACTGCAGCTTAGAGAAAGAAGGTCACAGTGCTGCAGGGCCCTGACTGTAAATGGTGCTTCTATCACTTTAAAGACTACATAATTTCATTCCACTTAAGTCAGCAGACTGGGAATATGTGTAATGATCTTCTCTTCACCCTCCAGGGTCTGAGTAAGAATGGTTCCAAGACCAAGTTTTCTGGCTTCCATAAAGATTTCAAACGAAGAGTTTAAATCTGTGTGCAAGAATATTGAAGGTGTTATTAACGCTTGTTTGAGCTTTAGGAATGCCCTTTGACATCCTCCATTACTATTCCAAGCAAGTGGCATAGGTATTTCAACTTAAATAACTGAAACCAATTCTTGCTTTTACAGGAAGTCTGAAGAGATGATTTTAACACTACCTTGACCAAATTAAGGAAAGTTAAGTGATTCGTTTAAAGAATACCTTACTACAGTATCACTGAATTTTTTTTTTTTTTTTGAGTGACAGAACTGTCTTACTTTTTTCATTTTTGCAAACCTGATGATTTTATTTTCCCATTTCTATTTAAGATAAAAAAATCCTTACCTTACTTTTTAGCATTCTGGGACTTATTCTCCACAACATCTTTGATAGAAAATTTGAGGATTATGACTTTACTTCTCTTTCGTAAAATATCAATACTTTACGCTGAATCTAAGATATCCCTGGAGGACAAGGAAAAGGTTACAGAGAGAAAGAGAACTCTGAACGTTTCCTGGGCAGAGGCTGAATTTTGATCTACCTTATTCTACCTTTGGATACATGTTCATTTAAAAGAACTCTCTTCCATCTTTGAAATTTGACAATGCAATCTGTTTTTAATAAATATGTTTTATTTTCTGGATAAAACCAGCAGAAACAGTGTTCCACTATGGAGTTTGAAAGCCTTCTGGATCATTTAATAAGATACAACTTATTTTGTGCAGCTTGCAGGTCTTTATTATTCACTAAAAGACAAATTTCACCTTCAGGTCCAAAAATCAGGAGTATCTCTGTGCAAGTGACAAGTACATAAACTCAAGCAATTAAACTGAGAATAAAATCTGAAGCATTATAATGATGTTTATTCACTGTATATCGTGCACCAGTAACTCCCATCTCCAGGGACACAAACATTAGGATGCAGCAACCAAGCAGGGCTAGATTAGAAAGGCCATTGCCCAGTGCTGTACCCTGGATTTATTTTACTTTCTGATTTGAAAAAAAGTAAATATAGAAGCAATCAAGCCCTCTATTTTTAGCAGGTATTAAAAAAATGTGCAAAACATCAACTTTCTAAGTCACACAATTTAGTTAGAAGCCACACATTTTTCCCTCTACAAAAAGTCTGGAGAAGTTAACTGTGCTTGATGTAAGCTTTAGCTTCTCAAACACAATGTGATGAGGTGCACGGGATGACTGTCCACTTTTTGAGTTAAGCTATCATGTAGATGTGCACTGGAAGGCTCTGGTCAATGACAAGCTGACCATGAGCCAGCAGTGCCCTGGCAGCCAGGAGGGCCAGCCCTGTCCTGGGGGCATCAGGCACAGCATCACCAGCCAGGCAAGGGAGGGGATTGTCCTGCTCTGCTCTGAGATGCAGAGGCCTCACCTTGAACATTGTGTGCAGTTTTGGGTGCCAAAATATAAGGGCATAAAGCTGTTGGAGAATATCCAAAGTAGGGCAACGAAAATGGTGAAGGGCCTTGAGGGGAATTTGAATAAGGGCCTGAGATCACTTACTCCCTTTAAAAAATTCTCTCCCTGAACTAAAGAGGCTGGGTGTTGGTTTTAGGCTTCTGGTGGAACAAAGTAGAGAAATGTCAAAAGGCTCTGCTAATTTCAGAGAATTCAAGTTACCTAAAATAAGTAGCCATGCAATTGCTATCTTTTTTTCCTGTTCAGTTAGATGAGATGTTTCGGCATATATATTCCTTGCACACCAGCCAATGACACCCTCAACTCCTGAAAAAAGCAGTAGCATAATAAAGAATATTTCTTTCATTCCGTTTAGTTGTCTTATATAGTTAATTAATGGCTCTCCTATCATTAATAGCATAGTTATCTCAAATGCATATTAATAAAAATTTAGTATCACAAATCACCATATTTTATCTATTTGTGAATATCAGCTTCAAATAATTTAGTTTAAGTAGAAATAGAGTAACAGAAAGAATAAAATCTATTGCATAGTTGATTTTTTAAAAGTGAATATTGTAAGTAGAAATCAGTTTAATCAATGAACAAAAAAATTTGAATTAAACCCAAAATACAAAAACAATCAAAAAACAAACCCAAAGTGTGGTTAATTATCGCAGTCTCCAAAAATATTCCAGATAATATGAGGAAGTAATTTAGGGAATGATTGCCAAGAGTTGTTCAAATAGCAGTAAGCAATAAATTTAAGAAAATTACACAGTTGTGGTGTTCCTGGATTTGTATATTATGCCAAATAATCAACCATTTTTCATAAATATGACTGAGAAAAATAGTGACAAAAATCTAAGCATCACTTCCATAATAGTAATGAATGTTTAAGAATCTTGCTAAAACACAGAAACAATGATTTCATGAAAGCAATTTTACTCTACTTCAGTGTACAAAAAATAATTAATTGAACAAAACATATGAATAAGGTTTCTAAAATTAATATGGAAAAGTATTGCATTTCATAAAAGTTTAAAATGTACAGATCTGATAAGTTCAGGAAATAATTATGGACACTTAGTAAAAGATGAATAGAGTTTGTAACGTTTTTATTTGTTCTAAAGTGAAAAATGTCACATGTTTTTCACAAATCTTTGCTATCTGTTTGCAAATATATATATAATTTTTAGTGTTTGATTTATTACTATGTTGAGGAACCCCATGAAAAGTTTTAAATATTTTTATGCTTTCTTTTGCTTGACATGAGCAATAGTTTTTTATTAAACCAAGTATTTCAGCTCCATGTAGGTAAGGCTCCATAGACAGGAGTAGCTGTAAATCACGCTCAATAAACTCAGAATACTTAGAAACGTTTTCAAAATTGGTTCGAATCAATTCTACTACCAGAAAATTAGAGAAATATTTTATGAGAATAGTACAAATTAGTTTATGCCTTTTCATTTCTTCTAACTTATAGAGCTATTTATGTTGATGAAAGGGTCATTATTCACTTTAGATCATGAGACTTGGTTCATAGCTTTGCCTGGGTTGTCTTCTGAGCAGCTGCAGAAGTGATTCCAGAGCATTACATTTTCAGAAGCTTTGGGAGAAGTATTGAAAATTATGCCATGATTTTTTTTTGTCACATCTAATACATTGTGCTATAAATGACCCGAAATAAAATTTTCAAGAAGTTATCATATAGGGGGTATGCTGTAATAACAAATTGGTGTGGCCTGAAACTTAGTTTGATAAGGAACTATGGACAACACAGTGTAAATACATTGATCACAAACTTCCACAAGTGATAAAAAAATAATTTTATAGTCCTTTGATGATTGGTAACAATGCTAAGCTGTGTTTTCACACAGATAGGAAAGATACTCTACCAGTTAAATAATTTATTTTACTTTTAGATGGAAATGCAATATTTCCATGCTTCCCTGGTTATTTACACTGCATGAATTAGTCTAATATAATGTCTAATACTAGGAGTAAACAGAAAAAGTTTTCAAACTTCTTAAAAGAGGGCAATCAGTATGTAGCTTACACTCTTAATTTACTATGCTCTTCTGGGGGTCTTAGTTTAACAAGGTGTTCATATACTACTTACAGCAAATTTCTTCTTGGACATTCATTAATATGCAGGGGAGTTTTTAAATTATTTTTTTAATCTTATTTTTTAATTGATTTCCTTCCTCTTAGAAAAGGCTGAATCTTGAAGTACTCCAGGTTCACCCCCCAGCCTTTTCCTCCAGTCTCTCTCAGTCTAGGCAATTTCTGGAAATATTTGTGGCTCACTGGAGTAATCTGAAGAGATTTCTTCCCTGTTTACTCTGTCACAACTCACTATGTAAAAATTCACAGTCATGTGGGAGGTGTGCGTAATCCTTGTAGTCCTCTGAAAAATTTTCCATAGATTATCCTCTTCACTTATTCTGTTTTTCAATAAAGCAACAACTAAAGGGACAGTTGAGGGATTCAGGAAGTTTTGCCTCCTCTCAGATTCACATACGTAGCTCCCAGTCAGCCAGTCGTCTTCACCTTCCCCTTGTTTCTTCCGTGAAAAGCATTTCCACATTGCTGAGGGCTTTTTTCTTAGAGCATGATGTAGTCTGAGCCCTACAGCAAGAAGAAAGCTACATCTAGCTGAAGAACATTTGACCTTCTCTATGTTAAAGCCCTGATAAGGTAAGAGAAAAAGGCCCCATGAATATCTGACTTCAGTAGTTCTTGTCTGTGAGGAAGACCTCTTTTTTCATCCTCTTATTTCCTGTTAGATGAATATAGCTGTAAATAAGAATTCAAAAATCTGAAATTAATGTATATACACTGATAAATGGGTGCTGTTATTCTAAAGGGATTTTGCTCAAGTTTCACACAGACATATTAAAAACTGTTATGCTTAATTTATTTTTATCAAGTTCTTCTTCTGCAGGTGCCTTTGTTAGTCTATAAAATTTATTTTTATCAAGTTCTTCTTCTGCAGGTGCATTTGTTAGTCTATAAATACTTTCTAGCAAGAAAATACAAGACTTCAATGGCCTTGCATGTCCCAGTAGAAAGTGATGAATATGCCTAGGCAGATCCACAGGAGATACTTGTAGTTTATAGAAATAGGCTAAATTCCTACCACATGGGTCATAAGAAAGCAATCACAGTCTCATAACATCTAGCTTAAAGCTCAGTAGAGACTATTAAATCATCTAATATAACTTCTCATATATCACATCCCTTTAAACGTTTTTCAGTTACACCTATAATGAATCCAAACAATCATGCTTAGCTAAAACATATCTACAAGAAAGACCTGGAGATATATGTTGGGTGGATCATTCTCTACTTGTGTTAGTGCAAGCCAGGAGGACAGCTGGACTTTGAAGTGCAGGAAGCCAGCTGTGAGGGAGAGGGAAACCAGGAACACCACCAATGGCTGCCTCTGACTGGGATTTTATTTTATTGCTCTCACCAAAGTAATTTCAGTTCTACCATTCAAGTTCTATATAACTTTACAGTTAGTTAACCTCAATGTTAAACCTTTCTGCCAAAGTTCTCATTTAAATTATTTCTGAATTCAACTCAGATCCAGTAATTATTTTTTCTTTTTTTTTTTTTCTCTTCAGTGTAAGGGTCTTCCAGACCTGTGAAGTTTTCCTGGTATTCCAAGATTAATAACAAATCATTATAATTGGACTATGAGTGCAATAGGATAGATTAAAAAAATATCCAAAGATATACCTCTGTGTTCATGTCATTTAGGTTGGGCTATTTAAAATGTTTATTCCTGCTAGACATATTTCTTCCTTTGCTAATGGATTAGGAAGTGCAGAATAAAATAGTATTTATTGAACATTTGTTTTCTGCATCACTACTGACTCCACTTCAAGGAAATGCTGACTATTCACAAACTGGGGTTCCTGCTAGGAGTAGTGCAGTTCTTGTACCGTAATTACTCAGTTATGGTAGCTAGGTACAAACCACGAATTTGAGGTAGTCCTGCAAAAAGTTATCTAAAAGCACAGATGAATTACTTAAATCAATAGTCAGAAGTATTCTGCTATCCAAATGTCACATGCAAAGGGAAGATTTCCTTGACCCTTGGTATTTGATTTGTCTGTTAGTGCTCCAGCAAAGCTGAGACGCTTGTGACTGATCATCTGTCCCGTTATGGGGATCCTTCACTGGGCAGTTCCCTGGATACAAGGCTGGTTTGACTGACTTTTTTGGGGACACAGCATAATGGAGACCCCTCAGGGGGTCTTCCCACTTTATTTGGATATATTGCCCACTGCTGGCAAATGATAATGCCTGTGAAGGACTCGCGCTAACGGTTTACAGAATAACACTCTGTCAATATAAAAATGTGACAGGTTAAGGTTTGAGGATTTCTGGTGGTTGCAAAATTGTATTCCAAGCAATGCACAGACAAGCCCCAATACCCAATAAAAGTATTCAGTGTGCATAGAGTGGTTCTTATGAATAGGCAAGAATCTGTTTTTCTAATAAGTTATATTATTTTTCTAATAATAGAAAAATTAGTATTTTCTATGGAGGAGAAAAGGCGTTCAGCCCATTGGCTGATCCCAGTAGTTACAATGGAGTCTTTCCTAACTTTTCCCCATTTTCAGCTTACTTTTATTCTATTTCTTAATTTACTCCTAGCCATCTCTCCACATCAAGTTTAGAATAATAGAAGATAACATAACCATACCAAGGAGGCCATAATGACAGCTCAGGTCCTTGGAAAAATAATACCTACATACAGCTTTTTCTCATCTCACCACTTCTTTCCTGCTTACTGGAGTGACAAGGTCACAACCGACCAATAAGTAGGATTGGTTCAGAATCCAGCCCATAATTTAATAATGGAAATAATGCACTTTTTTGATAATTACATTTACCAATCAATACTCATACAACTTTTTTTTTCCTTTTGCTATCAAGAATAATGTGTTAAGACAATTTTATGTAGTGGTTTCTCATTGTGTGAATTTGGTGAACCAGGAAATTCACAAATTTGTGGCAGGTTTTAAGCCTTAGGATTGTCTCAGGGTTTAAAGTTATTAATATTAAACATCTTGCTGAATGCATCAGCCCACATCCTTCATCAGAGCTATTCACCACATTGGATGTTGACAAAAAGACAACAGAGTGAAAGCTATTAGCTCAGTAAGAGGAACCAAGTATGTGCTTATCCTTAAAAAGAGGAATAGCAGTAGCTAATGTGTTATGAGAACCGATAAAAGCAATTGGTGATCAGAGCTGATCTCCTGTGAGAAATTTGCACTGATGTCAGGATAGTCAGAGAAATAAGGGGACAAAGGTAATTTTTTTGCCCTCAACAAAGAAAAGACAGCATAACAAAGTGTTATTACAGTCATAACATCTTCCAGATTCTGCCTAAGAACAAAGTCCTTGTCCAGATGATGAAGGATCACATGAAGTTAAAGGGCGGATTCAGAGAGAAGAAAGGCGCGTATGACCTAATCGCAACCATGTGTAACATCGCTGATAAAAGGAGGACAGTGCGATCCTACATTGATCATGTGTTCAGCTTCTCAATAATTTTGACACCATCTGATGTGACCAGCTCTAGATTTCCAGATGTAGGAACTCTAACCCATCTCATTGAACTCTTCACAAGTTTCTGTCAGCAGCCAGAGAGAAGAGTGTGAGCAGCCACACGCTGCAGCAACTGGTTTTCTCTTAGCCAGAGGGTGAGACAAGGATTCAGCATATAGTCAATAGTTCCAGGAAAAGGGTGGGAAATATTTGGATGAGCAGAAATGCCTGAGCCTGGTATTGTTTGACACCTCTAAAACAACTTCAGATGCACCAGTGAAATGACAGACTTTGCTTCTACTACTTCTCCAATATAATGAAGTTGAAGGAAATAAAAAATACACTACTGGGGAATGTAGCTTACCTCAAAGTTATGGAAGTGAAGTGTGAAGTGAAATTAAATGAGTATGTTTGTTGGCTCCTCAAAATAGGAGACAAGCAAAAATCCCTGTTAATAGTCTAGTTGTACACAGAGTGAATGAATAATTCTTAAGGATCAGAAACATTTTGCCAATTAAGAATATTTAATTTTGTTGTGCACTCCATCATAAAAAATGTGAAAGATTTTGGCATCTTTGATTGCTTATACCTTTGACTTCTGAAAACGTAAGAGTTTGAGCTTTTTTCCCAATCTGGCAATGTATGTTAATAATGGGAAGTTAACTGCTGCTGACAGGACAGCTGAAGCATTTGGAATATGAAATTGTTGTTGAGACTTCACATGTAGTTTAGAAAACTTCTGTTACAGTGTCATAGAGAATAAATTGCTTTGTCTTGTTTTGTTCTCTCATTCATTTTTTAATTTAATAGAACATTTCATTCTCGTGGTTAGGGACCAAGAATAAAGAGGGATAATTAGTACATTTAGCATGAGAGACTATTCCACACAGACTTCTGGCAAGATCTCTTTCTTCCCCCCGTTCTCTGTCCTTCTTGGTGAGAATGCAATTTGATGTAAGATGTCTTCAGTGGGCTCTTCTTTACCGATCCATATGCTCCAGAGTGCTGCCCATTCTCTGAGGCAGGTCTGGGTGGATTTTTCTGTGGATATCAGCAGGAGTTTCTCCACTGCTTTACACAGCAGAGCCTGTTCTTGGAAGGGCTGGCTCTTGCAGGTATTGGCAAACCAGAGAAAACTTCCTTCCTTTAGTCAAACCGTGAGCTTTAACACACAAGTTGGTAGGGGCTGTAGAGGAAAGAACATTATCCATGTACAGCCTGAAATGCAGGATAGAGCTGTGAGTTCAAATTCGCTCTCTTCTGGTCCTCTTGTCCTTCACGTAGAAGCTTGAAGAGATGATGCTACCACTTTTTGACTGTGGAACTTTGCCAGTGGTTCAGAGATTTTCTGGGAATGCAGAATATATGAAATAATCCACTTAGCTCTCCTACCTGAGGTGGGAAATTTTGCTGCTCACCCATTTGTATTCTTGAAATATGGGAGCTGAAAAGCTAGGGGAGTGGGGTATAATTGAAAGTGCCTGAGGCCTCAGTTGAAAAAATTACAGTATCAATCACAGAATGCAGTAAGGTTTTTTTATTTTGCTTTGATTGTTGTTGGTAACTGTACTGCATTTTGTATTGGCTTTGATGATTTACAATTCTAAGAAATCAGTATAAAAATGAGATTATCTGTTATGAAATGTGTCTAAAATCAGAGAATTAATTAATGAAGTATTTCAATGCATTCTAAATAAAAATGATTTGTGAGTATGAAGTAATTATGAATAAAATATGAAGTTTGAAAACTTCATTAAACAGCTTTTTCTTTATTTCTGTTCCCAAATCAAGAATAATTTTCCTCTGGTTACCTTTGAGGACTCATGGGATAACAGGAATGTCACCGGTGAAAATTGAAAATTCACAGGAGTTATATTAAAACATTACATTATTTAACTGACTAAACAATAAAAATACACAGTATTGTGAAGAGTATTTTCTACTTAAGGGACTATAATCTCCCAAGAAAAAGACATTATATATTTTCCTGCTCTAGTGGCACAATTAACCACCATGAATTCTATGAAGCATACAAGAAACACTTGAAGTTATATTCACCCTTCCCAGATATGATATCTTATACTAGTAAATAGTATTGATCCAGCACTGTCATAGGCTCATAGAATGGTAGAATGGTTTAGGTTGGAAGAGAGCTCTAAAGGTCATCTAGTCCAAGCCCCCTATGGTGAGAAGGGACGTCTTCCATGAGATCAGATTGGTCAGAGCCCTGTCCAGCTTGACCTTGAATGTTTCCAGGGATGGAATATCTACCACCACTTTGGGCAAACTGTTCCAGTGTTTCTCTACTTTGATGTTAAAATATTTCTTCCTTAAATCTAGTCTACCTATACTCTCTTTTAGTTTAAAAACATCATCCTACAGCAACCGGCCTGGCTAAAAAGTTTCTCTTAATTTTTCTTATAAGCCTTCTTTAATTATTCAAAGGACACAATCTGGTCTCTCCAGAGCCTTCTTTTCTCCAGGCTGAACAACCCCAATTCTCTCAGCCTGTGTTCATAAAGGAGTTGTTTTAAGTCCTCTGATCCTTTTTGTGATGCTCCTCTGGACCTGCTCCAACAGGTCCAAGTCTTTCTTAGGTTGGTATCCCCAGAACTGGATGCAATACTCCAGGTGGGATCTCACCAGGGCAGAGTACAAGGAGTGAATCACCTCTTTTGATCTGCTGGCCACACTTCTTTTGGTGCAGCCCAGGCTGCAGTTGTTTCTCTGGGCTGACAGTGCACATTGCCAGCTCCTGTGCAGCCTCTCACCACCAGCACCCTCAGGTCCTTCTTGGCAGGGCTGCTCTTGATCTTTAATGGTACTGGGTGTTAACCCAACTCTGGTGTAGACTTTGCACTTAGTCTTGTTGAACCTCATGAGGTTCTCATGGCCCCCTAACATTTTAGGGTTAATCTTATACTTTATACTCTTATTCTTTACTCTAAATTGTCCATGAACCTTTGCTTGGAAAACAGGTGCCTCAAAAGCAGATTCTTACCTGAGATAAAACTTGTACATTGCCATTCACAATTGATGAAATCAGATCCTTATTTCTCACAGTTTAACTAAATTACATGATGCTTTCCTTTCTCTTGTGCATTTTGAACTCTGTGGGTTTTGAATGTCAGGAAGTGGGTGAAAAAATAAGTTTTCTCAAATATTTGACTAATTTATAAAAACTGAGTAGAAGTGTTAAACTGATGACCTGGTATTTTTCTTCAATGTCTTGTTTTCCTGTGCTAATTAGATGAGATGAGGAATTTAAATAGCCATAATGACAATATATATATTCATTATTTTTTTCCTTGGCACCGTTAGATCCTCCAGACAACATCCATTTTTATTATTTAAGTCTAAAAACAAAAATGTTATTTTAAGTACATAGAAAAACCTCTCCAATCTCCCAAACTCTTAAAAAGGCCAAATTTCATTAAGCTTTAGTTTCATTTGTAGAACCGAAAAGTTTCATAGTGCAGAATATGACTTAAAATAAGTAAAAAAACTGAGCAAAATTGTTCTTTAGCTTAATAGAAAAATGTAGTCACTCACTTCTATATGTTTTGTTACTTGGTCCAGTTCTGTATATTGTTAAAAAATAGGGACATTTTCTCTTTTTAAGAGAATACACATGAAATCCACCTGCCCTTACTTGGGCAACTAAAAGTTAGTTGTCTATGCCTGAATTAGCCACTTGAGTCTCTTTTCATAGGCAATATAGAGAAATAAGTAATTTTAAAATTAGAGTTTTTAAAGAAAATTCAGATGAATTGACCTCTGATACAAAACTAAAAGAAACAGCAGAAAAAAATTGAGTTTAAAAATTGAGATATTCTTTCTATTTTATGTATTATTTTATTCTTTTAGCATGTGTTTTGTGTTTATAGCTCAGCTGCCAATATTTTCCTGCTGGACATCTTACTTCAGAATGAAGACTGTGATTATCTCCTTAGATATGAATTTCAGAAAGCTTTATTTCAAGATAATAACTTTAAATAAGAATTATGTTTTCAACTGCATCTCTGCCTTCAGACTCTTTGTTAAGTTAAATTGGGCTCTAAAAATCATGAAACCCACTTCACTGAAAGTAGAAACAGATTGGGTTGCTTAGATGTGTCTGGGGTTGGTTGCATGAATGGCACATCTTATGCCATACATTTGATTCAAACCTGCTGCTCTTTCACTAGCAAATAAAAATGAGAAAATCTACGACAAACATGGAAGTGCTTCAGAGCATGATATTCTCTTAGGTCAGACTTAGGAGTAGCACAAGGAGGAAGTCAAACCAAGAAATTAGAAGTGCATACTCCCCACTAATAATATAGCTGTCAGTTTTCAACACCTAATTAGTGGTATGAGATTCAATAAATTTTTTCAACAATGCTTTCTCTAGTCCCTGCAAGGTAAAAACTATCACTTTATAAGAGAATGTTATTGTCAAAAAGCTTAAGCTGTTCATGTACTTCAAAAGATATTTTTTTGCCAATTTGCTTCAAAATACTGACAGCAACAGCTTTCCAGGACTAACAAAGCATAGTATTAGGCTCAGCTGTTTCATCAAAAAATCATAAAGATTGTTGTGAAAAAGTAACTGGCTCCAGGTTTACATGAGTTTTTGGAGCAGCCACCTCTTGCATAATGCTGTGAAAAACCTACTTGAGACATGCAGCAAAACTGAATGGCCAGAACACAAGTGAAGGGGAAAATGACACTTGTTGCCTCCAAGAAATCTTGAATGTCAGCAACAGAAGAGTAATCTACTCTTGTTTTATACTTGCTTTGACTAAGGAATGCCATCCTTTCAGCTTTTGAACAAATCTTGTTTTCACATGACCAATCATAAGTTTAATATTAAGCATAAGTCTTTGCATTTAACCAGTTGAGTGATCTCCTTTTCCACTACTATGAAATGAAAAAAAATAAGAAAGGAATATTTGTGAGCATAGGTTGAAGTTTGTGTCTTTATCAATGTTTAAAAATCAATAATAAAATTTATATTTTGAGACCTGATAATATTTTTTATTTTCTATACTCAGCCTGAAAATACATTTTTATACTAATGTAATATTATTATCATTAGTCAAATTCTGCTGTTAAAAGTGTCAATCATTCTGATCATTCTTTTGGTGCCAACTAATCTGTGTTTATTAGAGGGAAAGATTAAAAAATAATGGCAACTATTCTATAGTATTTCCAACTTGGATTAGATTAACTATAAATTCTCTAATTAGCATTTCAAGCTTGTGTTTATTTTACAGTTTTGAAACTTAAAGTTTATTTCAAATTTTAGATATGGTAAATGAGTGCCAAGGACTTTATATGCAAACTACATTAGCCACACGTATAGCTCATCAGATTAAAAATTAAACATTATACACTACTGAAACTGTCAACAAAGATGCTGTGCCTTTGAATTCTACAGTAATTCCTCTTGATGTCATCAGTGTTGCAAGAAGGTGAGTTTCTTACAAACAAAAACTAAATCATAACAAAACAGAATTACCTGTTTATAAGCTCATATATATTTGTCTCTAGGCAGAATGACATTGCAAAGCATTACAGATAATGTTAATAAAAATGACAGTTTTATATGTAATAAAAGTATCAAACTTTAGCAATATTGAGTCTAGTTAACTCACAGAGAGTTCAGATGGCAACTTTTTTGTTCCTTTGTCATTTTGCTCCCTCTCAATGACAGTTTAACTCATATCTGAATATGAGTTAATATTATTCATGACTGAATATCTTCTTCACAATTCAGGAAATAGTCAAAGCTAAATATGCAGTGCCAGTAGGAACAAGTGTAGACAGCATTTTTATCAAAGTAGAAATATTTTATATAGTGTCAAGGCCTCCATAAAAATATTTTTAAAATGTATACAGTTATGTTTATTAATTATCCTGAATTCTTTTCCATATCGTTCTTTGAAACATTCTGCATCTCAGCAGCTTGCCAAATTTCTGGACTATCGAAGCTTTTCATCTTAACTGCATGGACATCAGCCCTACTGACCTTTGAAGGGCTAAACATCATGCAAAAGAAAAGCCCTGTGCATAAATATCCTTTGTTCTTTCTCTTATCTGTTGTTTCCACAGAGAATTGCTCTGGCTACCAAACTGCTTTCCCCGATTCAAAAGGGTAGGAAAGTGGGACATGATTAGGACATACAGGAATTAGTAGAAGAAAGGAGGGAAAGGTTAAAAAAGGATTGTAGAAAAAAAAAAAGAATAAGGTAGAGAAAAAGAAAATAGTAAAGTGAAACTACGATTCAGTAAATCAAGAAAAAGAAGATCAGGGAAGGGGTGCAACTGTTATTGACAGAAGAATAAAAAGTAAAATCTTATGCTATGAAATGCAAGCTCTTATTGAAGTCTTGGAGATGATATGACTGTGACAATCAGCCATACATGAGACACACCAAACATGAAAAATATTTGCAAAACTAAAAAGTAGATTTCATCCTCAGAAGAATTGTAATGAAAATGTAGAATTCAATAGAATTCATTAATATTATAGTAAAATTACTTTTATAATTTTGATGCCTTTTTTGTTGGCACAAAAGAATAAAATAAAACTATTTTATCCACAAAAGCATTGCTACTTGGCAGCACACTAATTCTATAGCAACCCTCTGGTTTATGTTACAAAGTAGTTCTGAATTCTGAAGACATTGACATATCTGTAAGAAGTGGATTCTAAAACAGAGGGGTTTTGTTGAATTAAATATGAAAAGGAATAATGCAATCACTACAGAACTCCTTGTCTTATTTATTTTATATGGAGTTCAATACAAATCTCAACTAATATGTGTTTTACTTATCAGTGTGATCAAGTTTTCAACTTTTGTTGTGTTGCAGAATATTCTAGTGACACCATATGACTGTGAATTGCACTATCAAATCCAGAAGTACTGCACAAGGAATCAGGAAAACTGTGCTGTGGGACTACATACTTGGTTCCTGTTGTCATCTTCAGAGTTTTCTGAGGAACAGTAGTATCTGATAGGATAGCTACTCCTGCTGGTTTCACATCAGTCAAAATACAGAACTGTACTTTTATCATCCTTTGGTAAGAGAGTAAATGAAATGATTGAAAGCAAATATTCCCTCATTCAAAATATTCGGTCCTGTGTTCCTTTATTTCCAGTCCAGTAACTGTTGCTTGATTCCCAGCCTTTCACTAGTCATACAGTACAGTACCGTGTGGTGCTGAAAAAAGTCTGATAAATTCCATCATACTTCAGAGATCACAGAATCATTTAGGTTGTAAAACACCTCCAAGTTCATTGAGTCCAACATTTGGCCAAACTCTAAAATGTCAACTAAATTTTAGCAGTAAGTCCAGCCATTCTTTGAACACCTCCAGGGATAATGACTCCATTGCTTCCCTGGGCAGTTCGTTCCAATGCTTAACAACCCTTTCCATGAAGAAAGGCTTCATGATGAACCTTCCCTGGTTCAGCTTAAGGCCATTTGCCCTTGTCCTGTCACTGGCTGCCTGGGGGAAGAGATCAATCCCTACCTGGCTGTAGCCTTCTTTCAGGGAGCTGTAGAGAGTAATAACGTCTTCCAAGCTTCTCTTTCTCCCAGCTAAACAACCCCAGCTCTCTCAACTGCTTCTCATATGAACTACTCTCTAGACCTTTCACCAGCTCCATTCCCTTTCTCCGGACATGCTCCAGCACATCAATATCTTTCTTGAAGTGAGGGGTCCATGTGAGAGGGTTTGTTTCAATTAGGAAGATTTTTTTTAGTGTTTTTGTGTATTTTGTTTCTTTTTTTGTTGTTGTTTTTTGGGATGGGGGGAATGTGTGTTAGTGTCTGTCAGTCTGCTTTGTTTATCTGTTTTACCCAAATATGACATAAGATCAATGCCAACTAGAAGAAGAGCTATACAATTGTTTTCATCAGCAGCCTGATAACTGCTTTATTATAATAAAATTTTTCCGGTCTTTTATAATTAGTAGTTGCTTGTCTAGTATAGTACCACGCACTAGGATGAGGGATAAGATTTTACCTTATTGTTCTCTAGCCAATCACAACAAGATCGCAACAGGACTATCAAAAATTTAGAAGACCATTCTGAAACTCACTATAGAATTGACTGGCAGTCAAGACAAGTGCAATTTCCACTTCTTCCAGAGGTATTCCCCTCTGTAGAAGGAAGGATAATTTTTCTTGTTAGAGAATTCCCATGGTTCTCATTGGGATGCATTGAAAAACTGAGTTTTGTGTTCACTAGGGACTGCATGCATACTGTTAGGCCAAAAGCAATAAATACAGGAAAGGGAGAGTGCATTGTAAAGAGTTATGCCATGCAAAGAGAGTAAAAAAAGTTAAAGAATGAAAATATTCTGTGTGAAACATTAGTTTCTTGCCCACAGTAAGGATGGGAGATTAATGCAAATACCATTAATGTTTAAGTCAAACAAACAAACATCACAAATGATGATCATGTTTCTTTTTCTTCTGAAATCAGTGAAAAACACACAATTATGATAATCTTCTTCATTCAGACACAGTCAAAGGAGACTAAACTGTTAATGGCCAGTTCCAAGGCAAAATGAAATGCAAAGATGGAGATTTCAAAACTAGTTCTAAATGTGGTTCAAAAATCAACAGCTTGATAAACCATGACATAGTAATGGCAATTAAATTATCATGACAGCTATCAGCAAATATGTATTCTACCTCTAGAGAAACAGAGCTAGTAGCTAAGACTGAAAAAAAGAGAGAATGTCCGAATATTTTTATAGTCAGAATAAGTCTCACAAATAAGGGTAGAATTAGAACTACTGGTTACATATAAAAAGATCTGGGGGGGAGAGGGGGGAAATCATAGAAGCAATGAGGCAAGTAACACTCTCAAAAAAAGGTTGTTTATTTTTTCTATGGATTGATACACCAATATTAATTTCAGAGAAAAAAGGATGGAAAGAGATCATTATCCTTCTTCATATCTCTGGTGACTTGTGCTACCTATACACATACAAGTACACTTGTGCTACCTATGCACTGATATACTTCAGTGCTGAGAAAGATGGGATGCTGTCATTACTGCTTTTCATGCTGCTAGTTATAGTTAGTGCTATTTTGTTTCCAATCTCCATTGTAATACTGTCACTTTCTTCTATTTATATTGAAGGCCTTTGGGACAAAAGCTATTCTGTTGTTGCAGCATGCATGTAGTTTCCATAAATTTTGTTAGAATATGTAGGTAGTTTATATATATATATATATTCAGCTTACCTATATCACATATCCTTGCTGCAACTATTTCCATTACATCAACATATAACATCTCTTAAGCTGGATCTCTCTTCTGTGCATAAGGATTCAAAAACTTTCAACTGTGCAACTAATAGGCACAGAAAAAATGGGAGAGCAGGAAGGAAAAAGGCATCTTGCATACATTAGCTTGAAATTTGCAAATTTCAAATATACACAATAGAATATTTGTCCATATACAAGGAATGACCAGTTTATTATAGTTATGAAATGCAAAAATATTTTGTGATCTTACTCTTTGTATAAAGACCTGTCTGGGATCTTCTGGAGGACAATGATTGGGCTTTTTCACCAAACAGAAGAAGGATTCACTTTTGTTTATACTTAATATGTAACAGAAAAAAACCCCAACCCGGTGATACAGACTTTTAATGAAACAACCGGCTTTGTACAAAAATGACATTGGAATATTATTTGTTACACTGAAAACTTCTAGACCTGCTTCATACAGCCATTGAAAAGTCACTAGTGCAGTTTAACATTCAGGAAGCTCCAGAGATCTAAATGCACTGTAACCCAAATCAATGATGAAAAAATTGAGTAAAGAGCAAAAATTGAGTAAGGAGCAACAAATCTCACCTGATGCTCTGTTGATTGCACAGTGACATTAGAATCAAAAGGCTGCAAACAAAAGTTTCAGTCTCTGAATGTGAATCAGAGCTCCAAGGTCAGCTAACCTACACATTGGCCCATCCCAGAATATCCTCCTCCTCTCTCCTGTCCAGTGAATCTGGAAAGCCAGTTAAGGATTAAGAGATGTTCTGGTCAGAATAAATTGTGACCTTTGGGTACATAAAAGGCATAAACTCCCTGCCATTGCGTCACTGGGAGGTTTGTTCTCAGTTATTGATAATCAGCTGAATCTGTGTATTGATGGAAAGCTACCTGCCCTTACAGGGCAATATAGCTTCTCCCCTTAGCTAGGATCACATTTGGTGATTCTGTTATTGTTGGTTCCTGAAGTAAGATTTCTGTAACATGGCAGAGAGATGAACTCTACAGAATGAAGAGTCAGTTTATAAGTCTGCTAAGGCAAACTTCTTCAGCCAATGAACCCAACATGAAGCCTATAGTGGTGTAGTCCCCCTAACAGAAGATAGAGTAGAGAGTATGATTTTGACTTTTCTCCAAACATCTTCTGTTCAACACTGATGAAGAAAACATATTGTGCCATATGGATTTAGGGTCTCAAAAGGACGTTGACAGTCTTATCTCTTTAATAACTTTGTTATCTTCGTCTACAGTAGCATAGCATAAACGATTCTCTTTTAAAAATTGAACTTTATCTTAAAGTGCATACATATGTTTGGGGAAAAGCATAAACTTTGAGACAGCAAGAACTGCTTCTGCACATCATGTGCCACATTTCATGGGTCTTGAAATCAGGTGATTCAGTAATTGACCTGGAAGAATTTGGAGGCAGTGAAAGAGAAATGAGAGAAACGTGAGGTAAAAGGACAGAGGAGGAGTATACAAGGAGAACTTCTGAGGCAAAAAAACGAGTGGACAAAGAAGCTAGACAGGGAAAGGAGCTTGATTAGGGAGAAAAGGGCTAGAAGAACCTAACAGCATGTGAAACATCTATTTAAATGAAAGAAGTTATGAACTAGAGAGTAAGAAAAGTGCATGTATAGTGAGGTGGAGACATAGTCAAAGATACATGGAATGAAGTGGAGGAGCAAAGAAACTTGAAGGCGAGTTAAGTAGGTAGTCTGTAGGAGTAAAACTTAATTGAGTAGAGAAAAGGAGGAGAACAGAGCAAGCAAATTTTCTCAAGGGAGTTTGGGTAAGAAGTTCCACTTGCTGTGAGTTTTAGATCAAATTTTGTGAATGTTTGGTTTGAGAAGCAGAATATCAGTGTGAAACAGAAGCCAAAGGAAATTTCTTGTGTTGAGTCTTTATCAGCTGTGAAGATGAAAGGCAGTAATGTGGGAATTAGTAATAGAATAATGAATACATTTCTAAAATGATAATACAATATGTGCTTTAGGTTCAGAAATCTGCTAAGGAACAGTTTTGTTTAATAATCCTCTATACAAATATAGTGGGACTTGGTTTGTTTCTGTTTCTTGCAGATTTTTTTTTTTATGTATAAAATATTCCTTCTTTCAGTGCTTTACAAGTTTTTTTCCTTAGATTTTTTTCTTTCATGTGATTTCACTCAGGATGACTGATTAAGATAAGCTGCATATGATTCAAGACATCCATATCACCCATTGGTGTGTCTGAAAAGTACTTGCTTCTGCTTTCCTTCTTCATCTTGTCATCTTTCCAGGATGCACATGCCCATCCCTAGGACTTTAGAGAAATGACTATGTACATTATCCCCAAGTATCTGAGCTATTTATGAGCTTTATGCTGCTGGAATACAGGAGACCACCTACCTGTAGTACAAGTGTTAGCTTTTGAAATAAACAAGAAGTTCCTCACTAGAGATTAATTCTTTTGACTTTCTAATGTTTTCAACCTCTATATTCTAAATCATAGTTATATGAATCTCAGGGAAGGGTGCAAGTACTGAGTAACTCCCAAAGATACTTAAGTCAAAATTAATCCCAAGACTATTCAGTAACAGAGAAAAATTTTATTTTATACTGTTTTTAAGTTCTGGAGGCACTTTCATGGAGTGCTTAGATGCACTTCAGATTGAATAGACAGACAGATGCTCAGCACCTAAAGTTTTTCGTGATTTAAAGACAGTGAAGGAATGGGTGGTCTTCAAATCTTCCTAAGAACCCTAGTTAGCCAGGAAGAATAGTAATAATAAATCTTGGTAAGTCAGACAGATTATATTGAGATATTTTATAAAGAAGTGTAATTAAACTAATACATAAATTTCTAGTCCATATTAGCTGGATTTGGTTCTGTTCCTGTCTATTGACTATACAATTTATTAATGAATAAATAATCTGATCAATAATGATGAGAACTCTCTTCTTCCCATTTAAGTTTCTTTCCACTGTGTTTCCCCATGGCTCCTTATGGCACCAAGACTCTTGTGTTCGTGGTGCTTAGTGACCCATTTACAACTGAATATAGGGATATGCTCTCCTAGAACTGGTAGCAAAGCTCACTAGTCATGAGATCATGTTGGGAAAGTGGATCTGTGACACTGTTTTCATGCCAGGAATATAAAAACCCACATGTGTCTGATGCTGCATAGTTTAGAATTCAGTGAGGATCATTAAGAGCAGCTTTGAGGGGTGAAACAGTGTTGAGTGTTCCCTGTTAGTCTAGTCCATGGACTTAATGTCATTTTTCTTCTGACGTGGAATCAACACTTGAGTCAAAATACCACTGCTTTCCTCGGTGCTTGATTCAAATAATTCTCTGTGTGGTATTTCCTAAATTCTATAGATTCAAATTTTTGGACTCTTTTTATCTACAAAAACTATGGTCTGCCAGTGAGTCCTTTTGCATAAGACATTCCCCAAATGTAGTATACTGCTATCTGGTATTTTTTCCTATACTGCTACTTAATTATCAAAATTAGGATTTCTATTTCCCCCCTAATTTCTATTACACTGCAGAGTATTTTGCTGGCTAAAGAAAAAGAAAGTTTTCCAATAATTTCCGAATTTATTTTGTCCACAAGTCTAGTGGTCTTTTGTCCAGTTTATCAGTTATCTAATGAAGATTCAGACTTCTGGGTTTGTTTTTCTTTTTTTTTTTCCTTACCCTACAAAGTAGGATCACAAAATTATTATCTTGCAAAAAGACTTCTCTTGCTTTATTCACCAAGATTAAGTATTCTTAACTGCTTATGGTATCAATCATTGAATAAAATGCCATATAACACTGATACAACTAATTAATAATGACTGATCATGCATAAATGTACCCATCTTTTACAGTACAGTAGAAGAAATCCTAATTACTAAAGTTTGTGTAAAGCTTAGAATAGATCTAATACCTTCCTTACATTCTTGATTTTATTTTTATCAGTCTTGCTCTCAGGCCTACTGAAAAATTATAACTTCCACTGATTACATGTCAGATCCTGTAAATTTATCAGGAAAGTGGTTAAGAAACCAGACTTCTATAGCAGACCATAAATGTTGCCTCTAATATTTTTTAACCTTCCTTGTTTAACAACAGCAGTCCCTTTATCACTCGTCATTCAAATCTTCAAGAGTTACAAATGTTTAGGCCAAGGAGTCTCAAGAATTACAGAAATATAAACATTCATTTACCATGCCATTCCTTGGGAGAATAGTCTGTCTATAAGCCTGGTAAAGTAATAGGGAAAGAGATGCTCTGCTCTGAGAATTTCAGTTTGCCAGTGAATACTTTCCAATGTTTACTTGAGCTACAGAACCAAAAATGCATTCCTATGAAAACTGGAAGTGACAATAAAAAATACTTCTTATAATACGATTTAAAAGTGCTGTTCGAATTATTTGCATAGTTTTTAAACTTTATTGAAACTTATTCTCTCTCTATAATGTAATGTAGTGTCCAAGAAATCTTGAATGTCATTGCTTATCTTGCTTTAATTAATGTAACTTAAAATGTTTAATTAATCTGGAGTTTTATTAGAAATAGTGTAACTGAAAATTAAATTTTGAGAACAAAAGGAGAAAACAGGAATAGGAGGACTTAAGAAAACTAAAATTAATCTTGTTCTGTAGATGAATTGATTTTTATTGCATTATTTACTTTTCTATGATTCTTGCCAACGATCTGGATTTTATTTGTGCAGAAGAAACATTTCACCAGATATATGGCTTGCTTTACATGACAATATTCAAATAAAAAAAAAAACCAAACACTTTTATCACTTTCCACTTTAAGATCCCAAAGCACTTAATAAATATTTATTAATTAAGCTTCTTTCTCAATCCTGTGAAAATAAGCACACTATAGATTACTATTTATAGACTGGAAAACTAAGCCATAGCATGCTGAAGTCAGTTGGCTGCCACCAAAAAAACCATGCCAGCCTGAGACAGTAAGAGGAACCTGGGGCCTGGTCCTTCATGGTTTTGGGTTCTGTATGTAGTTGGTGGCACCTTTGCTGGGTGTGCATAAGGAGCTGCTGGTTTGGAAAGTCAGCTCTGTGGAAAAGTTTAATTCATTTCAGATTGGTCTAAGCAATAACACCAAAAGACACAATGTTATGTGGGGATGAGATTCCAATCACTGGTGCATTATCTACTAAAAACCAGTTCCTCCCTGTTTTGACCCCTCTCGTCAGATGCCACAGGGCTATGTTCACTCTTAAGGAAGCTTTTGCCTTATAAAAGTGGGATATTCTTTTAAACAAGTACAACTGTGTAGCTGTGTTTGCATTTTGGCATTGATTTTTTTTCACTCATTTAAATTTCTTCTCCATCTGAAATTTTTCAGTGAACAGAGAAGGAAAGAAACCCCTTGTGCACCAGTTTTTAGATTTTAAAAAATATTCAAGCAATATTAAAATATTTTTGGGGTTTCTTTCTTTGTTTAGAAATATGAGATTTTAAAATTGTCATTAGGATACAATAAATCAGTTTAACTCAATTTAGCAGCAAAGTCAGTGTTTTTCCAAGCTATCAAGTTAGTGCCTTATTAAAATCCCAGTGGCACTGAAGTATCTGAGGTGGGAAAAAAAAGGTTAAACTGCATATCAACTACTGAAGGGAGCTGAAAGGATGTAGAGCCCAATTAAACCTTCAGCACTGCTCTCTCTCATAAACACTTGCTACTTTATTCCCTCTGGAACACATTTCGAGGCAGCTAAAGTGGGAACCCAGCAAGAACCTTTTCATGAGATTTCTGTTATTGAGCCTCAGGTCCAGCCCAGTCCTTCTGGGTGAAAGGCTTCATACTCCCTCTCTATTAATCATCATCTGGCCTTCTAACACCTGGGACTGACTCCAACTCCCACTGTTGCTATATTGACAATATTCCCTGTTGATTTCCTCATTTTCTCAGCCAAGGCTGGAATGACCTCTTTAAAATTCTTTATAAACGTCCGTAATTGCCGCATCAAACTTCAATTCATTACTTTCCCAGGCCTCATGTATTTTGATGATATGAAAGTTGACCGCATTTACATGCAAATTGAAGTTTTATATTAATAAGGGCCAGTAAAAAGAGATTGCATGGTAATACTCCATTATGACTTTTAAATACATTTGCCCATGTCTCGACTTGGCATTAGCATGGTCAGACCATGAGGAAATCATGTTGGTCTGATTGCAATTTTGTTTTCCAATTGAAAGTACAATTTCATCAGGTTTCCCTGTCATTTCTAATAATGACTTAAGTTTGCTTGCTAAATTGAAGAATTTCTCCAGGCCTCTAGATGAACTGGGAAACAGGTGAGGAGACAGCTGCTTCTATACGAAGTGCTTCATTATGAACTACCACTACATTCAACCCCATAAGGCTTGTTTGATGATAGAAACAAAATTACTGAAGGTCTAGTGCAGCTGAGATTGATTATCTTAAGCATTAACTTTTAACATAAAACTTTGGAAGCCCAATGGTTCATCTGTGAACAAGTCTTTAATACACTGATCAAAGGTCCCTAACCTTTTAGACTACTATTCCATTGTTTGGCCTCAGATTTTATAAGCTGTTATATTCCAGCAGGAAAAGAAATAAAACAACAGTCTGCAGAAAAGGGATCCTGTATATTAATGCAAAAGTTCAAGAAATCACTTTTCTACATACATCCTATTAGGAATGCTAGAGATGATGCAATCACAATATCATTCAAATCATTCATTCATTCATCAAATATGATGAATATGACCATGACCCTGTGAAATAACATTCATGTTACTGATTATATATATCTAATTGCATTTCTCATTGGACAATCACAAAATTTAAAAAACTTTGTGTATCAATGGCAGGTTACATGAGAATTAAAAGCTGAAAGGATGGTCCCTATAGTTCTAATATCACAGGTATTCCTAAATGCTGTTAAATATACCTTTTGGGAATGCTTCTGTAAAGACCAGCAGTGCTGCTAAGGAGTAATAGCAAAGTACTTTCATAAAATGTGCTTATGTAAAAGTATATATGATATTATGTTAAAAAGTCAAGTAAAAATGCAGCTAGTTTATTCTTGTAGAGGCTTTTTGCACTCCAAGAGCCCTCAGGGTCAGTGAGATTGCCAGCAATGTGTTGCTTTCCACTATAATCTTCTAAAACAGCAAGAGGTGACAGGCCTTGAATGTGCACATTTTTTATTACAATAATTTTGGAAATAGCTGATGTGGTAGAGTTGGACTGTATACTTGCTACTTAAAAATTAAGCTGTGATCCAGTGGGACCATTTGCTTAGGTAGGTTTCACCTGTTTCTGCAAAGTCTTACAGACTTCTGTCAACTCAGAGGAGGATTCAGGCTCTTCTTAGATGAATCTTTATGTGAATATTGGAGTTGGAATTGATACTTTACTACCATTTATATCTTCTCAGAAGTGTGCCTTACTCAGGCCAAGCAGTTGGATGATAAAGCTCAATTTTATTAAAACACTTCTTCATTGTTCTCTTTTATATCAGATAAGTTTTCAACAGCAGCTTGAATAGAGAAAGGTCAATGAGTGTATAATAATACCATAACATTTCTTATCAGTGTTTATAACAGATGTTGAGGCTGGGAATTGTTTAACTTATCAAACCATGGTCTCAGTTGTCCCTATTTGCTATCAAAATATGGTATTATGAATTTATTTGGTCGTTCTGCTTTACAAACAAAAGCAACAACAAGTAAATTGCTTGTCCTAATAAACTGTCTGGTCATTAGGATTATCATATGGCTGAGGCAATGATCAGATCTTTTAGTCCAGTGCACAAGAGATCAGTGCATTATTTCACAAGTTCCAATCCCTTAAGTATAATAGCCAAGATTGGACTGTTGGCAGCTTGAGTATAAGAGCCAAGGACAGAACAACTTTGGAAGTACCCTTTTCTCTGCTTAAGTCAGCCTGAAAATTCAGGATGAGAGATCTTTACATTCAGTGATGTTAACTCCTTTCATAGCCAAGTACTGCATGCAGCTGCTTTGTCTGCCTGGGAACAGTCGAGGAATAAATTTCTTGCCTCTGGAAAATCAGTTCTGCAGGTCTTTGAGAGGTGTTTTGCTTGTCTTGTTAGTCTCTATTGTGGACACTTGAAAGAACAGAATTGATAATGAGGATATGAGTGCAAGAGCTTTTTCTTTGGGAAAGTGTGGAGAACATAATTATGCTTGATTTATACCGAAAATGGTCCTGTTACTTAAAAAAAAAATAAAATCTTGAAAGACCTGAATAAGTCAGTGAGTATAAATACAAATATAAATAAATAAATAAATAAACAAATAAATATATATTTGTTTATAAAATGTCAAAAAAATTCTGGAAATCATAGAATCATGGAATAATAAAATTGTTTAAGTTTGAAATTATCTTTTAGGCCATTGAGTCCAACTGCTAAATAATCTGCCTGAAGAAATTAGGCTTGTAGATAGCATGTTACCTTAAAAAAGAAAGAACACTAATAAATGAAGTGGTGGTTGGGAATGTCTACTGATGATCATAGGAGATTTCAGGAAATCAGAATGGTTTTATGGTTAAGATATATAAAAAATCCCAAGATTATACAACTGCAAAAAAAGTTAATGAAGATGATAAGTAAAACTCATTATTTCTCTCATCTGTTCTCTTTCCTCACTTACCACATAAGACCATCAACCAGAAATCTGCAAAGTACAAGTAGTCTGTGTAAGAACTGATTCTGAAGGAAAACGTAACAGTATCAAGTAAGTTTTTCAGAGCCTAAAGAGAGGAAGACTTAGCTTATCTGTGCAAATGCAGACAGTTATTAAAAGCGTAAGAATATCCAGACATCATGAGTGAAGCCGTAGTTAATATGATATAGAAAACTTTAATTCTTTTTTCTTGAAACTGTTGGGAGTGAAAGGCAGAAGGACCTGCTCAAACCTTTTTATCTGAAGCTGTGTTAATTCTCAAGAGAGCTGGCACAAGGTAATTCCAAACTTTTTACCTTGGACATGTGAGAATTTTCATGGAGATACAAAGAATTCATAGAAAAAGTCAATAGCATCTTAAACCCAAACATGCATAGAAAGAACACTAAAATGTGTAAGAAATTTAAAGGAAAATAGCAAAAAGAATACAAAGATGTGTATTAGAAATTGGAGCCAAAAGAAGAATACACACTCCCATACCAAAACAGGTAATGAACTTCAATGTGTAGTTGCTTGTTCCTAGTAGATATTGTTGTTCTAGACTAATGGTGAGCAGGTTTTTCATTTCATCCAACATCAATAATACTCTCTCCCACATAGAATCATATAATTTAATAATATTATCCTTATATACTTATTGCAATACTCAAACTCCTCAGAAGATCACTTCAGAGGTCTGTTTCCTCACGAATTCAGTCCTAACCCAGAATCGGGAATAACACCATTAGGGAGGAGTCCAGATTCTCTGTCTGATTTCTAAAGTATGTCAAATGATTGAAGTACTGATACTATGCTCAGACTCTGAAGACTGTGGGAAAACTATACTGTGTGCAGTAGTTGTGCTCTAGTATTCCAGAAATGTGAATTAAATAGAGGTTAAGAGTTTATATACATGTTACTCTACAGCTATGCATAGCTTAGCAACTTGTGTGTAACTGTCACATGAGTTTTTCCAAGTGAGATGTGGATTTCTTGGGAAGAATTAAGAAAAGTCTGCTGAATCAAGAAAGACATAGGAATAATGTCTTCCTAGACATGGCAGAAGGAACTGTTGTTCTTCAGGCTAAGGAACAGAGACTGTTTTACAGGGCTGTCTTCAGTTATATTAAAATAACAGTAAAGTAGAAAGATATTCCTAATGCTCATCTATCTTAAGAGAAGGAAGTTATTAAACTGTAATAAGAAAAATGCAAGTTGGAGGTTGGAAGGGAAATACAGGTAATGAGATGCAAACATTGGAATAGAGTGTTTGGTTGGGCTGCAGAACTTTCACTGCTGGACCTGTTAATGAGCAGATTAGACAACATTTTTCAGAAGAGATTTGCCTATAATTGGTTTTGCCCATGAGACTCTATTGCATGGTTCCACAAATGCTATCCAGCCCTTTTTGCTAAGAGGAGTCCATAAATTTTTAGGCTAAAATAATGAAGAATACAGGTATTTCTACTCTCTAACTTTGATTAAAGCTGTTTATAGTGCCTCAAAGATTTCTTATTATTGTTTGTATTACTTACTATGACTTGTGTTTCATTACTATTTTTGTTACCCCATGTGAACCAGGAACTATGAAATATAATTTGACAAAAAAGCATTAGTGGATTTTAGAATTAACTTTGTAATGGTTTCTGTAGAAAAAGCCAAAGATATCTAGTGGGAAGGAAGTAAAAGACTATAAAATTTTATACAAGACATTGTCTCCAAATTACCCCAACATGATCTCTCACCTTCCACTGGAAAAGGAAAAGAACTTGGTACATTACCTAAATATCTGAAGGACTATGTTATTGTGATATCTGCTGCTTTTTTTGCAGTCTAGAGTAGTTTTTTTTTGTGGGGGGGGGGAGTGTGGAAATTCAGAGTGGTGGCGTTCAAGGGTTATGAAGAGAAGCAGCAGCACCTGTATGTAGACTAGTTAGGTAGAAAAATAATGAGAAAGTCCTGGATGGCCACAGTTGACCATGTTACCCTCTGTCACAATTCTCCAGAATATTAACTTCCATTTCAGTATATTTATGTATTAAAAGGTTCTGTGCGTGGGAAGTGTTGGTGTGTTTCTGGAGTTGGGATTTTTTGGGGTTTTTTAGAGGGGTTATGTAGAACAATAAGAGTATTTGTTCCTTTGGGGAGAAAGGGAGATGAAAGTTCTTTCATTCTCTGTCCTAACCTATTTTTTAAAAGGACAGTACCAGAACTACCCTATGTATGAGAGCAAGGAAATACAGACAGGTCGTGTTCTGTAGAACTGAACAGAAGCAGTTGGTGAGGACCATAATAGCCATTCATTTATATTCATCAGGCCTTCTTCATCTTATAAGAGCTGTGAGTCCGACTCTACTGCAACATCCCATGTTTCCATTCTCTGTTAATACTTGGTTTTCTAGCCTTACTGGAGTCTATATACATTGGTCTGGAGTGTGGAGTAGTTCTGATGTAGAATTTCTCCTAAGAAATTGATAGAATTCTTACTCATACTATTGCAACCAGCAATTGGTTGTGATGTAGAGAAAGATCAAACTTGTAGCTATCCTCTGGTGTTTTTTTTCCTAGCCTTTTTTAAAAAATTCACATGGACCTTTATTCTCTACAGAAAGTTAAGATAGAATGAGAAGAAGCTTGTAGATATCATATTTACCTATTAAACGAGACAGAAATGTGCTTATTTACTTTATGACAAATGCAGCTTTATTTTAAAGTATTTTTCGAAGGCCATGACTATGATTCATGACCTGATTATCAGCTGTAAAGGCTTTTATTAAATACTATCGCCATTCAACCATTCATTGTTTTCATATGAAAATACTAAACAATGACTATTGCATGCATAACTCGTCAGTACTGTAAGGCAGGGGGCTGAAATGTGTTGTCCTTCCAATGATATTTCAATTTAAACATGGCTGCATTGCAGTAATGTCACATCTCGTTTGCACTCTGGACTTGGTGGCAGACAGGGATCATTACAGGGGGAACAGTGAGAAAAATGCATTACACACTAGTCATAACCATAAAAGAAACTAGAGAGAAAGAGACATACCAATGCATGTGCAGCTTCTATAATAGAACAGAAGAATGGGATTGTGCTGAGAAATGTACAAAGGCAGTTAAGTTTAGAGGAGAGTTACCACTGCACTACACTATCAAGCCTGAGTCAAATGATATTACTTCTGACACCTCTGGCTACAATACATTGCTTTTGGATTCAGTTTCTCTACCTTTTGTTCAGTTGTTTCAGTAAAGGCAATTCTCTGGTGCTTTGATTGTTGAGTTTATGCTGTTCTATACAGCTTCCCCTCTCTCTTCCTCTTTGTCCTCTCCTCTGTTCTAGCATTATGGGTGTGTGTAAAGATTATGCAGACTGCTGTATATTTTAAAGTCAGTCATTGGTTTGGATAGACAGTCAAAATCAAATGGAGAAATGTACTGTTGGCATTTTTTGGGGTAAAGACAAACACGTTTTGTTAAGGACGTTCACATATAGAAAAACTAAGTTCAGTAGACATCTCATTTTATGTGCTTATGTCACAGAATCACATAATCAATTAGTTTGGAAAAATCCTCTGAGCTCATCAAGTTCAATCTATGGCTGAACACCACCTTGGTGCCACCATGGGACTTACTGCCAAGTCCAGCCTTTCCTTAAGCACCTCCGTGGAGGGTAACTCCACTAACCCCCTGGGCAGCCCACTGACATGTCTAATCACTCTTGTGAAGAATTTTTTTTGAAGTCCAACCTAAACTTCCCCTGGTGCAGCTTAGGACTGTGTCTTTTCATCCTGTCCTTTCGTTGCTGGTTGCCTAGGGGAAGAGGCTGACCTACACCTGGCTACACTCTCAGGTGGTTGTAGAGAGTGATAAAGGTCCCCCCTGAGCCTCCTTTACTCTAATTTAAATATCCCCAGCTCCTTCAGCTGCATCTCACAGACTTGTACTCCAGACCCTTAAGCAGCTTCATTGCCCTTCTATTGACCTTTCTCAGTACCTCCATGTCCTTCCTGAATTGAGGGGCCCAGAACAGGACACAGTACTTGAGGTGTGGCCTCACCAGTGCCAAGTACAGGAAAAGAATGACCTCCCCGGTCCTGCTGGACATGATGGTCCCATTACAGGCCAGGATTCCTTGGGCACACTGCTGGCTCATGTTCAGCTCCTGTTGACTAGAAACCCCCCAGACCCTTTCCCTCTCTGCCACTTTCCAGCCACTGTTCCCCCAGCCTGGGGTGGGGGGGGGGTGGGGGGGGAAACCAGGGGATTTTTATGGCCAAAGTGTAGGATCTGGTATTTGGTTGAATCTCATGCCATTGGTCTCCACCCATCTCTCCAGCCTGTTCAAGTCCCTCTGCAGGGCCTTCCTAACCTCCAGCAAATTGGCCCAATTTAGTGTCATCTGCAAATATGCTAATGATGGACCCAATCCCTCTTCCAGATCATCAGTAAAGATATTAAGCAGGACTGCACCCAACACTGATCGCTGGGGGACACCATCAGCTGCTGGATGACAACTGGATGCAGCACCATTCCCCACCACTCTCTGGGCCTGTTCCTAACCCAGCCAGTTCCTAAAACAGCAAAGGTCCCAGCTGTCCAAGCTGTGGGCAGCTTTTCCAAGGAGAGTGCTGTGGCAGATGGTGCCAAAGGCTTTGCTGAAAACCAAGTAGACACATGCACAGCCTGTCCCTCCTCCACCAGGTGGGTCACCTGGTCATAAAAGTAGATCAAGTCAGTCAGGAGCTGCCTTTACTGAACCTGTGCTGGCTGGATCTCATCCCTTGGCTGTGCTGTATGTCCCATGTGATTACACTCAAGGTGATCTATTCCACAACTTTGCTGGGCACCAAGATAGTCTTAAAAGTAGTACATTCTAACTCTCGCTGATTGTGATTTTGCTAATGGTTACTGGTAGACACTAAATTCCAGAATAAATTTACTCCTCTCATGGTTTACAATAATCTGTGTTTTTCTGTCATTATCCTTCTTATTCTTTAGCATAAGCAGTTCTTCTTCCTTCTTTCTTTATTGCAAGCATTTATTTTCTCATTATTGAAAGTCACTGTGCCACCTTATTTTTGGTAGACCTAATAAACTGAACTCCAGTTTATTGGGCAATGGATCGAGAAGCCTAGCTCTCCAAGATACCTCTGCATAGTGCTCTTGCCTTCAAATGTGTACATAGAACAGAGTTGGAAGACTAGTCCCAAAGTGTAAATAATTGAATTTATAAGCAGCTTTATTTTCATCTTGATTATGTTTTCTCCTAGTTTGATAAAGTTAACAAAATATATTCTGTGTCAATTTTGGGTTTCATTGTTTGTTTTGGGACACATAGATTATCCCCTTAAGTAATATTCAAGCCCTACCATCTTCACAGATGTTTGTTCTGTAAATGATCTGCAGTACATGCAATCAGTGAAAAAGTCTTGACAAGTTTGATTACTCAGAATCAATTTAAATGGTGCTTATATGGTTAGAAAATATCAGCAGTTTTCTGGAATAATGGACCTGTAGGGGCAAGTAGTGAATAAAACTAAAAGGAAAATAAAGTGTTCTGAGATAGACACATGGTTATTAGTCACAGCCTAATTCTGCTTTTAACTCTCTCAAAAGTTATGGAATGGTTGTTCCTCTGTTCTTTACTCAGCTTCCATTTGCAGCCTCCCATTTACAGCACTTCTTACATCTTTTTGCACGTGTATCTCTTCAGTTACATTTTTCTTGTAGCTACCTTTACAGATTTTCAGTTCAACATATTACAAACTGTTTCTTTGTGTAATACTACAACGGGTAAGGAAAAAAATTTAAAAATTTAACAGGAGGGATGGCCAAGCCATAGAGAAGAGCCACCAAAGTCCTCTGAACAGCTGTTAACATGGAATTGAAGTGCCCAACTTCATGAGAACAACTTATAAAACCAGTCTTATAGTTAATGTGCCTTTTCTCTGGATTGTTTGCATTTCTCATCCCCACTAACTTGGCCACTATGGCCTAATATTATTCAGTGACTCTCTTCCTCCCATTCCTAGACCAAGGAGGGTATATAGGAGGGTATAGTTCCTTCCTGGTACTGCAATACATACAGCAGTATTCTAAAGATAGATATCACAACCACACTCTCACCTCTATTTAAAAGGGTTTGGTACCTTGTTTGGACATCTCATATTATAAAGTGCAGATTATGAGGGTCTCTATCCCCTATTTATTGCAGAGTACCTCTAGCACTTAACATTGTGAGTCCTCCTTTTGGATCAGGCAATGCTTGTTTGTTAGGAGTCCATAATAGGAAACCTTTGATGGTACTCTGTACTGGTTCTGCTGGGAAAGGGGCAGCTTGCATGGTGATGGGTTTCAGATTTGTGGCTGAACCAGTGGTTGACCCAACTGATCAAGAGATACACCATACCATGTGATGTTATTATGCTCAGCAATAAAAATGAGGTGGGGAGTAATCTGATGTTGTGAGTTTGTGGATGATTGTCTTGGTGTTTTTTGTTTTGTTTTGTTTTTCCTTCATGCATCTATCTTAAACAATGAATTTCTCTTGTCTTTACCCTTCTGATTCTTTCCCCCAGATTTCTGTGAGTGTATAAATGAGTGACTGGGTGGGAGTTTAGCTACTGACCAGGATCAAGCCTCTGCATAACTCTACCTGTAAAGGTGAGCCATCACAAAATATATCACATTTCGTGTCTTCCTGGTTAAAATGCATCATAAACCCAGGACATGAAAAGTATGGCCTTGTGTCTAAAGTGCAACTTCTAATCAATGAGTTATTACACTTAAGTAAACACCTTGGTAATTCAGAATATATAAGGGTGGGGAAAATACTTATCCTTCTAAATTGCTATCACTTCTAGTAGTGCAGGGTTGCAGCATGTTCCCCTTCAGCTGTGAAGTAATTGACTGGTGTAGAAGCTAATCAAAGAAATATATGGAATTGTGCATCTAATTTTAATCATAAATGTGGTCAGATTGGGATGGGCTACTACAATGGCAATAAGCCTTCCAGTAATCAAGAAGAAGAAAAGTAGTTTAGCAAGCCTATTTCATTTCCTGAAACATACACAATATGGTGAAAATTCTATTATTAGTAGTAGTATGTATTGAAATATTGATGTTTTTCATCATCAGTGTCCCAAGTACCAAGACACAGAAAAAAATCAGAATCTTAGGTTATCCTACTTAAAATATTAATATGTATTTGTTATGTTAGCTAATTTCACCCTTTTCCACTGTGCATCCATACCTGGCAGGTGAAATATGTTGTTTGTTACTGCTGACATTCTCTTCTATATTTCAAGTTCATGGTCCAACTCCATAAACTTATAAAGATAATTTAAAAATCTAAACCTCCCAAATTTTATCACCTATGGCACTTTTAAGAGGCATAGGCAAGTATTTTAATATGGCATGGTTATTCTGGTGCATTACTGTTGTCAAAAGTAATGTGCCTTTTGATAGTCTTTGGGATCTGAAAAGAAAATTGAGCAATAGCCTTTAATGTAAGTGACTAATAAATTTACCCTATTTTGATCATAAATAAAATGTCTCTCTTTACCGTTGAAACAAGTGGAAGTCTTTTCTAGCTCACCTGTCAACAGTTATGGGTGTACAAGTCCTAGGTTGCTCTTTGCTCTCTGCAAAATCTGGGGAAGTTTCCTCCACCATCAGCTTAACCCTTTAAGTTGTCTTCCTCTGTGTCTGCAGAGAAGGCCAGGATTTAGCCTTGATACTGTAAAAAAAGCTTGTATAGGTTTAAGAGAGTGGACACCTGGCTGTATTACTTAGTGCAGTGGTGATGGCTGTATTCTCAAGCATTCTGTGTGCTCTAGCCTACTTTGACACCTTTGGGTAGCTGGAAGGGTTTTTTAACATCATACAAATTAATCCAGCCTGGGGCTGGATTAGCTGTAATGGACAGCATATAAAGATTTTCAGGCACACAGTCATCCACACCTTGACAGGCTTGCTGCACTTCCAATAATTTAATAAATCTTTGACGAACTTTAAAAGAAACTGTCAAGATGTTTCATCATTTTTTTTCTTCTTATGCCATTTTTAGTAAATTTATTGCACATGAAAAAAATACATCCCTAGGCATAGCCCAGGAGCACTAGGACAAGTTTCCTCACTCTTCTGCCAACATGCTTCTGTCGTGCCCTGGAGGTAGCACCTGGTTTGAGAGGATAGTTCTCTTCTTCATTTCCTTGGCCTCTCAGCTGACAGTATTAAACAGCTAATTAGTGAATAGTGATTTTTTTTCTCTTATGCAGAGGAATTTTACTTCAAAAATTTTGTCTTACAATTATTTGTAATAGTCCTTAGTATCTTACAACTGAAACTGGCTTTTTTCTTACCAGAAAACTTCTTACTTTTTCCTTTGTGTGCACATTCCACTGTAGGAGTATAGTGTAATGTTTGTAAGGGTAATGCTCCTAGCAGAAGGAGTGCAATGTTGTCTGTTTTAGAGAAAAAGACATTCAGAGTGTTTGGGAACAAAAAGAGATCTGAAAAATTATACACATGGGTGAAAAGAGCAACACAGCTGAGTTTACTGTACCATTCCTACAAACATTTTTTTACTTCTAAACCATGACTAGCTCCTGAGCATGTTCTCTTTCCCTGTATACTTGAGGGTATTTTGCTGACAGAACTAAGAGCTGTTGTTGCTTGTGAAGCATTATTAACTTTGCTGACTCTGTAACCTTAGAATAAGTCCATGGTCTGATGCTGCTACAGGGAAGAAGTTTTGAGTTTCTTATTCAGCTTTTATTGTCTTTACCCAGAAAAGGGCTGAAAAATGGAATGTTGGTAACAAGTTGCAGTCCTCCACTTTGCAATGTCCTGCTATTTTAGTTGAAAGTAAAATAGAATTCCTCACTGCTATTTTCTCTTGGAAAATCTGGAAATTTACTTTTACCCTCATCAAAGTCAGAGATTTTGGCTATTTATTGTTTAGGGCCATTAAGATTTACTAATGGGCTTTGAATATCTAAATCATCTATCTATTTCTATTCATCTAGAATTTTATTTTTTTTTGTTAAAGAAGTACAGTCCGGGTAATAAAACATCATTGTTGAGAAAAGTTAAAAACTATAATTATGATAAAATATAAAATACAATATAAAATACAAAGCACTCAAAGTGTAGAGAGGAGTGGGAAGTTATAACACAGTTAATGTATTTATGTATCCTTTGCTGTGTACACATAAAAAAGAGAGCACTTGCTTTCCCCTAATGTTCATATAATGCCTGGAGGCTGGAAAGCAAAAGAAGAGAGATAAATGAAGAGGGAAGGAAGAATGCAAATTGGCTGCAAGGCAAGTTGGTGGTTCATGATCCTTGCTTTGACTTTGATCTAGTCTCATTAATGAGCAATTTTGCAAAGCTGCAAGGCATTCTCTGGTTGCAGGATAAATTCAGCTTAGGTTGCCCATGCAGGTGTGCATGACACAAGAAGCCTTCCAGAATGTATACATTCTTCCAAAAATGTGTTCATTTTAATAACTTAAACCGTTGTGGTTGAACATCAATTCAAGACATGAACTATCAGATGTTAATGAAAGTAGTTTTGAAATATACTGTATAAATCAAAGGGGAGGAGAGAGTCCTGAATCCAATCCACTGTGAAATGAACAACTTTGCTGTGATGATGTAAACTACCTCCCGTTTATGATTACAGCTAATAAGGTTATAAGCAGCTGGCATCACCATAATTCTTACAAGAATTTTGATCCCTTTTGAGGGTGAGTTGTGTTACATGTACAGCGTTCATTAGCAGTCTGTAGTCTTCCTCTTACCTGGAAGAAAGTCCTGCCCAAATCAGTTCCTCAAGTTGTTTAGTACTTTTTGACCAAAGTGCTGTACAGACCTTTGAAAATATCTCTTGCCTCTGACCCCTATCTCTAAACAATATTATCTCCTTCACAACATTCATTTTGAAGAAGCAAGAAAGACTCTGCATGCTTGTAAGATGGCCAGGGTAAACTGAGAGATCTAATCTTTTTTCTGGCCTGTAAGATTGGCACAAGACTGGAAAAGGAATCTGTGCAAAAACTTATCTGATTCAAGCAGAGGTGTAAGAGGTAGGTATCAGCATTTGCATCTATATATTTGACACAGGAATAGAGGAGCGAGTAAGTACAGTAATGGAATTTTCTGATGTTTGCTTGGGGTTTTTTGTTCATACAAATTAGCATAGTTAAATATTGAATTAATAAAAATATGTATGCCAAAAAAGACTCATTGTCAAAATTTCCTACACACAATCCAACATTTAAAAGCAAACAAGGAACAAATCCCACAAAAACAACTGTTTTCATTGTACTGATCTGTTTTTCTCAGGTAGTCAGTACACTGTAAAAGAAAATAGAAAATAATAAAAAAGATGTTATCTAAAATTTTAAGACGTTTTGTAATACAAAACTAAGAAAATATGTGATTGCAAAATACCATCTCTGATAGCAGTTCTAATCCCGCCCTTTCTTAGCTTTCTAGTATGTGAATTTAAGAATTATACCAATTTTTTTTAACTACTCAATTTATTCATTCATACATACATTCATAGTGCTAGTATGTCTGCTTTCACTCTTTTAAATTTGGCATTTCTAAGCAGTCTTTTGTTTATTTTGGATTGGTGCTGCACTCTCTACTGTCTTCTAGCTTTCTCTTAACCATCTATAGTTAACTGAATAGTTGGACGGGTCAAATTAACATTTTTTCTCAGACTGCTTCTTTTAGTTTTCCAGAATTGCATAATTTAAGCTGATTCAATATTAATTATATTCTTTATGTATCAATACAAAGCAAGTTAATCTGCATTTGCCACCTAAAATAGGGTTTTGCTAGCAAGTAAATGAGTGAGCAAGTATTGAATTCACAATGTTGTATTCACAATAAACTTTTTAAAAGTTTATTCACTGATCCTTTCAAAGTAACCAACTGGATAGGTGGAAGGTGAGCAACTGATATTTATGTTGGGTTATTATACATGCCTTAATTCTGAAGAAAGCTAAGAATCTGAACTATTTAATGTATTTAATTTAGATTTTGTTGCTAAGAATCTGAACTATTTAATGTATTTAATTTAGATTTTGTTGCTACAGGGAGACTACTGGGAAAACACAACCAGCTAAGTGACAAACATAAATTGCATTCTTATAAAACTTTAAAACCACGGCTTTAGGCTTTAATTATGAAGGAGCTTCTAAAATGCAGCTGTTGTCTTTATGAAATTGAGCTGTAATATCATTTGAATAGAGCACTTAATAGGTGACTGGGGCTATTGGAATATCAAACTGGAGCCTGGAGTACTAAACCCTGTTTCTTTCACAGCAAGTAGGAACTGTTGAGTAAGGCCACTGAAAAGATACACTTTGCACTCCACAGTAACTGATGGAGTATGGTAAACCTTTAAACATTAGCTGATCACTTATGACCTAGATAGTGGAACACCAGTATTTGGAAAAAATTTTAAAGGAGATCTGCAGATTTTCTAAACAGAAGGCTTAGAAATAAAAGGCAAGTGAATTATAAGGCAGTCTCCTCACAGTCAGTTATAACCTAGAAAGGTAGAGCTTGAGCTTTGAAATTAGCTTGAACTTCCAAACCCAGGTGACAGAGAAGGAAAGTCATAAAGCAGCAAGTCCAGTCCTGCTGCTACTCAAGTGAACAGCAGAACTGGTATTTACACTTGCTGGGTCTTGGCCCCCTGAGCATTCCCTGCTCCCGACGCCACCTGCTAGCAGGTCTGTGAATTGTACCGGGCAAGGACAGCTGGTCCTCCAGGGGACATATTCTGAGTCTAGTGTCAGCAAGAAGAATCATGGAGGCACACAAAGCTAGATATTTTGGATGAGAAAGATATTATATGAATCTGTGAATTAATATGGAACTACCCCAGACAGGTGGTGAGGCCAGTGAGGTGCTGATACATGGGATGGGATGTGCATGTTTTCTAGAATGAGTACCTGAGGGTCCTTGAGAAGAATTGGAGAAACATCGTACCAGATTTACTCAGCAGCTAAGGGTATCATTCTCAAGCTTGAATGTGATACAGTTAACATAGGTATTTCCTTCTTTGTCTTAAATTTATTAATATAAAGTGTGTTAAAAATGTAACGTACATTAGTTCCTCAAACTTCTCTAAGATAATGATTAGCTACTGAATTTTCTCATTTTTTACCTTAATCTTTATTGCTAAAATTCTAAAACAATGAGTTTCTCAGGCTTTTTGAGTGAATCTGTCTTCAGAAAGAGGCAACAAACAAATTGAAGTTCTCTTCATATAAAAATCATCAGACAACACCACCATTGTAAGATGAGGGTTTTTTTTTTTTTAATTATTTGTTAAAGTATCTCTTCCTAAATAGATTAAAATTACTCTTCTGCACTATTTATATTGTATTTTCAATATGAAAAATCCCCCAGAACCAAATAGTGATACATTCTTATTCTGCCATAGATGTATTGCTGTTATTAATGGCTACATGGCAGCTGTAGAGTTTAAATGCTTCTCTACAAAGAGTACAGATAATGTAAGTATCAGGAAAGACTTACACACACATCATAATATTTCTTAGTAATATTAATAATTTAGAAATTATTAATAATAAATCAATCAATAAATTAAATTATATTAAGATTTACATAATATTGAATTATAAATTAACTAGGCTGACCACTTTAATGACTTGTGTGGGATAGAACTTCATTTTGGTGGGACAATACGGGCTTGGGGGAATAAAGGGCTGGCAGAGTCAGAGAGTCAGAGTCAGTGGGGATCAGAAAACCAGGACTCTTCCTAATGATGGTGGTAGTCTGGGGTGTTAGACCTCACTATGTAACTTATTTCAGGCACACACTGGCCTAGTTTCTGAGCCTTTTTAGGTCTTTTTAGGTTATCACTGAAAGCATTTTAATTCGGTTAAATATGAGCAAATATCAAATGCATGGGATGATTGTACTTGGCCAAGTCCCAAAAGATGGTTTTTCAGTAAATTACAAGCTAAGAAATGTGAGAAATGACCTCACCTATTCAGGATAAAAGACCAAAAATCTCATTATATTTTCATTAGATTTTAAGTTTCATGAGAGTCCTTCCTCCCTCAGATAAAAACAAATGTATGTTTGGACTTAAAGGATACTTCATCAGGTAATGAATTCTTCCAGCTCCTTGGCCAGACAGATTTGTGAGAAACATTGTACAATAAGTTATCAGCTTACTATTTTTCCATTCATAAGTTAGTAAAATTTTAAAATATATTTAGCTGTCTTTTCTTGTTCAGTAGAAGTTAGGAAAAACCATAATGTTTCCTCCAGATGTCCCTTACAAATCTGTGTTACAAGTAGGTTGTGTATGACACACTGGACATGGAGAGCATAGGATAACTCACAAACAGAAAGATAAACAGACCAATATGTCAGGGGGTTTGCAGTTTCATTCTTTTAATGCAATGTAATTTGAAGTCCTAAGTTTCATTGACCAAAAATAGCTTTTCCACAATTTTGAGATCAAAAGTATATATTTTTTTCATGTGGATGTGAGGAGAAATGTCTTTTATTTGATAAACAGAACAAATGGGAAGGCTCACTAAGAATGCTTGAGTTCTTTACATGCATCTTCTTTTTCTTTTGAAATATATCTACCTAATGCAATATATTCTGTGTATACAAGAACAGCATCTCACTCTTAACATGTGTTTGCATCTCCCAAGGATTGCACTTAAATATTTCTGTTAAATACTTTAGTAACCAGTTACTTTAAATGCTATCAGATTTGAACAACAATGTGAATATTTGCCTTCAGTAGTGAGTAGAAGCTACTTTTTAGAGATTTTTTTTCCTGTTTTATAACGACGTATATTAATCTTGCAGTTGTTTTGTATGTACAATTTTATGTGCATGTTTGAGTACACTTGCATCCTGAAGTTTTGCTTAGGTTCTCCTAGTCCTTGGTGAAAAAATCTGGAAATATTAATTGGTCAGTACCTAAAAGCCCCCAGATACAGTGAATAGAATAAACAAACACTACATTGTATTTTATAAAATTACTTTTTTCCCACTGATTTATGAAAAATGCGCAGAATACCCCCATGTTTACAACTTTAATTACTATACCTTTGTTGTGATAAAAAGTATTATTATGTCCATTATAAACCAAAGTATAATAGCACAAAATTAATTTTTAAAAAAAATATTTCTTAGACTTGTAATTTACTCCCAGGTTTCTGTCTGTCAATTTGCTTGGTTTGAATGAAGTACAATTATTTCAAGTAGGGCAAAAAGGTATACATACCCACAATAATGCCAGTTTTAAAAAACAGAAAGCTGAAGGCCAGGTCACATTTTCCTCATTCGTCTGGCCCGGGGGAAAAGAAGAGGATGCTTGATTCTTCCTCATCAGTCACAAATAGAGGCCCAAAGCTTGATATTTACCTTCCAATATTAGATATTGCAGACAAAGTACTGCTATGGACTTTTACTTTACAAGGTTTTCTATATTAAATATGATGCTTCTTACTGGTTCCCGATACTTTAATGTGTTTACATAGTGCTTTAAAAATTATTTGGAAAGTGAAAAGTACTTCTCTTCTTAACTAATTGCAATAGAATTACATTTATAGACCTGAGTGATAATTTATTTTTAATAAAACATACTTAGAAAAATTCTCTAACACAATAAAAATGTGTTTTTCATCATAAATACCAATATTACAAATGTTTCTGTTTCTTTCAATTAGTATTTTTTAAAATTTTGTTTTAACATCTTGTATTACTGGATTTCAGTTCACAGTTTTCCCAAATGAGTGAAAAGTAGCTTTAGTTTTTTTGTCTGTGCTTGCTCATTGATTAGGTTGAGACTCATTTCTAAATAAAAAGGAATGTTTGCTGGAAACTTTCATGGAAAAAAAAAAGGTGCAGGCTTTCACATGTACTATTTTTGCATGTATTACAGAGATGGTTTTGAACATGTCCTTACATTCATTACATGAGCTGATTTAGGGTTCGTGCTGAATAGGCATCTTTTGGTGTTTCAGCTATATATAATTGAACCTGTACCAAAGACAAAGTGCTGCATGCAGGGTTTGCATACAGTACAGCAGTTTATACAATCTGGCTTTATAAAGATTGATCTGATAAGAATAAAGGAAAATATGACTCAACTTTCATTCCATCTCAGATAGAGAGAAATGTGGAAAGTTTAATGCCGAACTGTGAAAAGATTCAGTAAGTCACCACAAATCACTTCTACTAAGCCAAAACTGGGTAATTTACACAGCACTTTGTGATCTTCAAACAATTTGCAGTGTGCAATTATTCATGCCACAACATGGGGCCGCAGCGTCCAAGCTGCCTGTTTGTTCTACGGCTGAAGCAGGGGTGTTTGAAAACTGCAAGAGCCTACCAAAGGCCCAGAGATCATGGCTAATGTGACACCCCCAGGCCTAATCTTCTTAGAGCACTGGGATAAAATAAGTATCCATTACAAAATCAGCCTTCATCCTGCCCCCTTCTGTGCTCTGCCACTCTGATAGCCAACACGAAGACAATTGCATGATTCTGGGCTTAATCAGGTATTAGGAGCTAATGCAGTACGAGAAGAGGCTAATCTCCATATTTACTCCATCTGTACTTACGGACCTGACTTGCCTGCCCCCGATAGATCAAAAGGAATTGGCAAAAACCAGATTAGAGATGAAGAAAGGAGAGAGAGGTCCAAGAAGTGTAAGAGGCAAAATTCTCTGCTTTCCTCAGTTGTGTATGTGTGTATTAAAGCCATGTGGTCTAATCCCATGGAAACACTTTCCATTGTATTTCTTTTTCTTCTCGTCCCTACCCCCTCCTTCTGTTTCCATCTTTAAATATGGAAATTTGCCATTGCAGTTAAAATTATTGCTAAGCGTACCATACCATATCTAAGGATCAACTTTTACACAATTAAACTTTTTTTTTTTTAAAGTATGGATTTTGTTTCAGTTTATTATGGCATTTATTTATGACTGACACGTGTGTAGAACTCTCTTCTGGGTCCATTTTGAAATCTCATAGCTAGGCAGAACTCATTAATTCCAGGTCTTTGTAAGTGCTCTTTGTAAGTACTACATAGACAATGTACCCTTCTGTGACCTTAAGTTAAAATGAGTGTGAGAAAAGAGAAGAAAAAAGTCTCTGTAAAATTAGGTATTTTCCTTTTAGTCACTCTGAAGTAACTGGTTATCTTCTTTCTGTATCTTATCATCTACAATATCTTGGCATTCTCTTCTGAGGCTTTTGCTACAAGCAGATACTTATGATTCCAGAAACGTGGACAGATGGGTAAGGAAAAGAGAGCAAAGGAAATTCACACACTCACCACTGTTGGCAGTCACCTGCTGTTTGTAAACAGTGACATGTGGCCACCTATAATGACCTTCAAGCTAGGAAATGCATGTACTAAACTAACTCAAAGGCTCTGGTCACCTTGGGTTGGTGATGAACAAGTTTTATGAAGGTGGGATGCATTCCTTAGCAAGGGTGGAAGAAGCCTGTGCTCAAAAGAGTGCTCAGGAAAACTGAGGACATTTCAAAGGGTGCACTGTCGTCCTTTTTTGGAAAGCTGACAGACTCACTATTTTTTTGACTCCTTACAAACCCCAAGTGGTGCCAGAAGAGAGCTGTGTTGCTGCCGATTTTTGGCAATAGAGCTCACCTCATTAGAGTGGATTAAGTCATGATGCTGAGAAGGATAAAAGGTGAAAAGCAAAAACAGTGGATGGCGAACACAGAAAGCTCAGAGTGTCATTTGTATGCTGACGCTATTATTGACTAGAGCCCATGTGGTTCACACTTTTCAATTACCGTCTGCTAGAAAGGTGGCCCGTAATTGCAAAGGCTGATGCCAGTGCACCAAATGTCAAGGGAGCCTCCCTAACCCTCATCACCTTTTCTTGATGCTTGACTTGAGGATGTTCAAAGGCAAAAAGCCACAGCCTGCAGATCTCCCTGAGGAAGAAAATATGCCATTAAAAAAAAAAAAAAGAAAAAAAAAAGATAAAACCTCAACAACTCAACCTCCCTCATTTAAAAACCTAGAGTTAAATTCATTATCCTGTGACCTTGTCCTTTACCCTCTGTTTAGCTAGGACATCCACCAGCATTAGTGAGAATTATACCGTGAAGATCCAGGGCAGGATTGCATTTTTTAGTTTTGTGGTGCTGAAGTTGCCCAGGTGCTGAACAGCACCAAACTGACAGTGATTGCCAGAGATGCTCTTTCACAGGATTATTAAAAGGTGGAAAATGGCCAAACTTAGTTTTCCTCTAAACTCCAATAGATATTCTCACTAGAAGCACAGTGTCACTTTTAACTGAGATGCATTACTTAAGCTGGTATTATGCCATCCCTGCAGGTCCTAGAATAGCCTATGCACTTTTGCCCCCATTTATTTAAAAGCTCAAGTGCACTTTTTTGTACATCATTATTTCATTATACATTATGTTTTCACAGCTACAACTAAGGTAGTTATTGAATGAAAACAATGAACTGTAGCTAAAATATTTGACTCAAACATCCTCAGCAAACTCAGAGCAGATCCAATAATTCAGATTATTTTTTTCTATCATTAAAAATCGAGTGAATTTTACTGATGAATATAACATTTTTTTCTTATTTGAAATATTATTTTGATAATTTCATGTCTTATCAGCAATAAATGCTGGAAAATTATATACTCTATATTGTATTAAGTATTTATATAACACAAATAAGGTCAATTTTTACTGAAAAAAAATTTATCTGTTTATAAAAAAATACTTTTCCTGTGCTTTTTTCAAACTCTTCAAAATATAATTCTAATAATGCCTTTTTTTTATATTGAGACTTTTTAATCAGACTTTTTTTTTCTTTTTTTTAAAGGTCACTTCAATAATTGGACCAAATCCCTGAATCAGAAGAGAATTTAAGAGTTTTACATGTGAGTATTAGCATCTGGTTTTTACAGAAGTGGAATATTTTGCCTTTGCAATGGAAGAATACAGGAGAAGGTCACATCGGTGATTATTAGGTAGATTTAGTGCCCAGTCATCAATCCAAAGTTATCTTCCAATCTTTTTTTTTCCTCAAATTAATCAGTAAAATTCTGCTGAAAGAATACTTTTGTTGACTAAGTGTCATACTGAGGTATCTTAGATCCTCATTTCAAATCCTAGAGACACCAAATCAGTTTTCACTTGCAGTGAGAGAGGAAAATAATTTGATTCACATCTTGCCTGATGAAGTTTTAAATAGCTAACATAACACGGTTTTGTTGAATTGGAGTTAAATTGCATTGAAATTTTCATTGAGTTGTGTGACCAGCTGGAATTTTAACATATTTTCTGTCTGTAAATTAAAGATTATAATTCTAAGAGTGTAATTTTACCACGATCAGAGAGGATAGCAGACAAAATTTTGCCACCAAACTTTGTGTGACCTATGCTTCTGCCCTCATTGTCACAAATGACTTTATTTTTGAGCTTTAAAACAAATTTAGTTTTGTTCACATTAAGAGGTTTTCCTTAAACGTGGGAATGGTATTGCTTTTTAGTATACAATACAGCTGCAGCTTGTATGTAAATTTACAAATATTTTAACCACCAAAAAAGTTTAAATCTGTTCATCCAGTCTTGAAGACTTTCATTTTACAGTGAGCTTGCTTGAAAATACTTTGTTTTAATTTCCCTCAAAAAAGAAAAAGTATTTTGAGACATAAAACTTCATTGAAGAACTTTCTGCAAATCCAATTGCACTGTCCAAAATTTTTTCAAAAATTTTGTTTTCCTCTTCTTATTTCTCAGAACTTAACTACTCAATATTTTTGGGAAATCGGAAAATCTTAGAGTCAAACTGGTTGCCTTGACTTTCTCAGATTTTGACCCCTACTATCAAGTCAATTCATGTCAAAGTTAATATGTACTTTTTTCTCTCTGGATAAAAGTTTTAATCTTTCAGTCTCCTCTCCTTGCTCCTTTACAGTAACATCTCTGCAAATGGGCTAGAAATATGAAACCAGTTTAACTTCTCTTATTTATGGGCAAATTGTGAGCCAATGCCTTACAAAATACATCATGGTAATATAATTTTGGAATATAGGTACTTTGCATTCACCAGTGACAGTGCTGTGACCAGATGGTAGGCTGAAATTTTTGAGACAACTTTCAGAGAAAAAACCTCTGGGCAAGGCAAGGGAAAAAACATGAGAAATTTTGTGTTCTTCCTTGGATATTTGGTGGACAATATTAAAAAATACATGCAAGTTAAATGTACAGTGTGAAGTGGAACCCAGATGTAAGGTGGAAGCTGAGAAGGCTCCTGCTCTATTCTTACGTGATGCAGAGCAGCAGATACAGCAGCTCCATGTGCTAAGAGGTCTCCATAGGAAACAGTTGAGGGGAAACTCGTAAAACTTAAGCAAATATTAAGTTTATATTATTATTATTATTATTATTATTTATAACTTGTTTTCAGTCTGCGCATTGAAATCTCATATTCATTGTCTCTTTTTTTAAGTCTATCCTACCTCAAATAAATGAATCTCTACTTTAATACTGGACATTTCTCTTGATAAGGAAACCAATGGAAAAAATTCAGGGAAACAATAAGTGCCAAATGGTATTTATATATTTATTTATTTAATTAATTTATTCTCCAAAGACAATATTGTTTAAAATTTGTCTCAGGATAATTTTTGTGATTAACTCTTGGTCTGTGACAAATGAAACCAAATTTTGTCTGAAGCTAGGCTTGATTGGACATACATATATATAGGTATAAATGTACAAGTATTTATGCTTAAATGGTGATTATGGGCCCTAGGATAAAATCTTAGTTTTCTTATATATAGATTAAACACATACTCCTAATCTAGGCTGGAAAATTGGCACTGCTTTGAGTATTAAAACCAGTGAATGACTGTGAAGACACATAAGACCAACGGTGACAGTTCAGCTAACTTAAAAGAATTCATCAGAGGTAAGTCCAGTTGCTCTTTTTAAAACAAAATTTCCTAGACTTACTTGAAGCACAATTTGTTTTCAACTTTACACAATCAACTAGCCTAATAACTTGCTCTTTCATTCTGTAAATTCTAGATTTTAAGTGCCATGAAATTTCATACTGAATCTAAGTTTATTTACCATATGGTTTTGACTATTGGAGATGCCGTCTGCATTCCAGGGCTACTGAGTGCCAAGAGACAAATATAAATTCAGAATTCCTAAGTCTGGAGTATTCAGAAGTTGCAAGCAGTTGTGTCCCCTATAGTCTGGAAAAATACCTATGTTGTATTATGCTTTGAAGATGTACCTTCTGGTCTTCATAACCTTGTGAATAAGTAGTGATGAGAAAATATTGCAGAAAAATGCCAGTGAACAGGAAAGGACTGGATTTCCTTGGAAATCTAAACATTTTCACTTGATTGTCCTGAAAGTGGAAGTGGAGTGAAATATACGCTGCATTTAAATTTAAAATTATATTCTAAATTTTTCACTCAGTCCAATAGTATAATTCAAATAGTCTTTAAAAAGTTTATTTTATTTACAGTTTTAATGTAGAAATTATTAGAATTGAAAAACAACCAAATTTCACTCACCTTTTTCCCAAGTCTCTGCTTATCACTTTCGAATAATTAAAACTTCTTTTGCTTCGAGATAGATGCACTGATACTATGTGGATATGGAAAGGACATTTTCAAAGGCAAATCATTGACAGGAAAAAAAAAGGTTTGCTGTTCCCTTTATTTGCCCCTAATATTTTCCCTTTTAGTTACTAGCAGCAGTGTCATATTAAATGACTTCCCCCTTTAAACTGTTAAGTGGTGCTAGTTCAGTTTTAGCGGTAAGTCGCCAGCAGACTCGGGGGACAAGTGCTATCTCCTATGGCCCTGAAAATTGATATTGAACATGGAAGGAAAAATCTCACAAGCTGATAGCAATTAGCTAAAAAGGATTTGCGACTCCATGATTCATCACACTAGGGGATCAAAGTCATTTACAGAGAGTGTTTCTACAGTCCCTGCCTGCTGCTCTAAAGATATACCTCTGTTTATCTCTCACACTGCGGTGTGACATTTCCTTTTTTAAGAGCCCATTTTCTTAGAAACGTAGCACTGGGCTGCTGCAGCACAGGCAGTCTTTGATTCTCCACTGACTGCCTAAATGACACGATGGCTCTAATGGCACAGCTTTAGAGGGAGCTTGCAAAGGGAATTGGACTTATTATTTACATAAGTGGACTAACGGGTCAGGTCTGGTACTTGCTTGTAAAAATGAGGACAAGGTCTTCTCATGGCAAGTGGTGTAAGGGAGGTCTCTTGGAGTTCTGTGGAGCTTTTATCATTTTTTTTGTACACCAGGAACACTAACTTCCAAAATTAACCCTCACTTTCTATATATGTTTTAGAACCACCTTACAACAGAATCCCACATAATTTTATCAGAGGATTCAAAGAGATCTACTCAATACCAAAGACTTTTCTGGCGATTTTTTTTTCTAGACAAGAATTGTACTCCTCTGTCCTTCCAAAATTCCCTCTAACACTTTGAAAACAGTTTCATTGGTCAAAATGTAATTTTCCTTTTATAATAGTATGATATGAAAGGAAAAGAAAGAAAAAACAACAAATAACCATTACATTTTGCCACTTCCAGGACCAAAGATTCCCTTCTAACTCAGTAGTAGGAATTAGATTTGTGTCTTAGAGCCACAATCTGAAATCATGGAGGTCTTATAACTTTTACAGATTTTTTTTCACTAAGGCTGGAAACACTGAGCTCCTTAGTAGAAGGCAAAATGGCATTTATTCAGTGATAATGTTGTCATAGCCTTCCTCAGGTTTATTTTGGTCAGGGTTTTACAAAGGGGTGACATTTTCAGTAGCCTGATCCTAATTGCTGGTTGTCTCACTCCTTTGATAGTGAGCATTAAATACGTATGAAAAGCTCACAATGATGTGGTGGTATTTACTCTTAAGTGGTATCTTCTAATTAATACCTATTACTTCGTTGTGAATCCAGCCTAAGAAACAACAAATTTCCTAAGACTTAATGAGGTAGGGGATAATATCAGGCTTGTCTGTGACAAAAAAACACACCAAAGTTACCAGGATGTACTGCTAGCGAGGGACCTCAGCCTGTTGCCCTGAGATTTGGAAGGGCTCCAGAGGTCATAGGAGAGAGCAGAGAAACACTAGTGAAACAACTTAAAGGTGTGTTCCTTTAAGAATGTAACAACAAGTTTGCTGAGGACAGCAAGCTGTTTGGTGTAGTTCACATGCCCTGAAGGATGGGATGCCACCCAGGGGGATCTGGACAAGATCAAGGAATGGGCAGGTGGGAATGTCATGTGGTTTAACAAGACCAAGTGCAAGGTGCTGCACCTGGGCTGGGGAAATCCCTGGTGTTAACACAGGCTCGGGATGAACAGATTCAGATCAACCCTGGAGAGAAGGACTTGGGGGTGCTGATGGATTGAGAGGCTGCCATGAGCTGGCAATGGATACTCCCAGCATAGAAATCCAGTTGTGTCCTGGGTTGCATCAAAAGCATTTTGACCAGCAGGGCAAGGGAGGCGACCCTGCCCCTCTGCTCTGCTCTCCTGAGACCCCACCGGGAGTGCTGCATCCAGCTCTGGGGTTCTCAGCACAGGAGGGACATGGACCTTTTGGAGCAAGACCAGAGCAGGGGGCACAAAAACACGTCTCCTACGAAGACAGGCTGAAAGGGCTGCATTTGTTCAGCCTGGGAAAAAAAAAAAAAAAAAAAAAAAAAAAAAGAAGAAAAAGGGGAAAAGAAGAAAAACTGTTGTCTTCCAGAGCTTAAACGCGGCTTAAAAGAAAGATGCACGTTTTGGGAGGGCCTGTTGTGATCGGACAAGAGGTGGTGATGTTAAACTAAAGGAGGATATATTTAGATTGGACATAGAGCATGAATTCTATACAAGGGGGCTGAAACACTCGAAAATACTACCCAAAGAAGTGGTAATGCCCATCCCTGGTAATGTTCAAGGCCAGGTTATATGGACAAAGGTCTGAACAATCTGATCTAGGGGGAGTTGGACTAGATGACCTTTATAGGTCCCTTCCAAACTAGACCATTCTATGGTTCTATGATAATATAACCTAGAAAATACAGCAGACCTAGAAAGTATTTTCTTGTGTTGTTGAATCATTTTTGTTCATTTAGTTTTCTGTAGCTGTGGAAACACTCTAAGAAGTGTGTGGGATTTATATACAAGTGTGTAAATTTATTTATTTATCTTTCTATTAATTCAGTGGCTTAAACTAGGCCTATCCTAATATTTGCCAAAAAACATATTGATATTTTGGAATTAATTCTTAATAATTCTTCATGTACTTTCATATGACACAAACAAGTATACCCCTGTTCTTCTGGTAATCTTTGTTTCATTTATTTGCTTTCCACTGACCCACCCTTCCCCCACTGCCTTCCCAGAAAACAGCTTTGTAAGTCCATCCAAATATCTGCAGGAGCACTACATAGTGCCTACACCTGAAGGATTATGAGTATGTATCTGGTAGGACAAAGACTGCAAGCAGAACTTCATTTCAGAGGTGGAGATTTGTATTTAATTTTAGATGTTAGTGTCAGTATCTGCTACTGTGATTATTTTCTGTGAAGGCTGCCTCTGTTAGCTTCCTGCTTTGACTTTTTTTTCCCCAAGTAACACCTGGAAAGTGGTTTATTACAGCATTTTGTGTGTTAAAACCAATCTGCTTCAGGATCTCTTCTTACAGGAAGGAAATGTTCCTTTGGATTCAGTGCTGTAGCTTGCAGGTATCTTACACACTATCACTTGATAACCTCAGAGTTTTTGGCACGTACCTTGGAACCCAGTAGATTTGGAAGCTAAACAATCAGGACACTGGTTTGTGTGCTCAAGAAAGGCACAGGGAGAATAAGCCCCGAACTCAGATTTCTTGTATTACAAAGGCAGAAATGGATCCCTCATCAGCTAGGGAAATGTAGTCCCACAAGAAGTGGCCATGTCCAGTCTCAGTCTGTTATCACATATGGTAAAACCAGCAGCATATTCCTGCAAGATGTTGATGTTGCTCCTCTTTAGAGCCGCAGCAGAGTGCTCTTGACAGTGTTCCCCCAGAGTCACCCTACCCTGCCACTGCCAGATGGTGCTCACATCAAGTGCACAGCCAGCACTAACCTGCTCTTCCCCAACCTGTGCGAATCCCTTGAAATGAGAGGCAGAGATTTTCCTTTGGGTCCTATGCAGAGGAAAGCAAGATAATTTCTCTTCTTGGTGGCTGACTCATTTGTTTCCAAGTAATTTCTGCAGCTGAAATGATCGTGCAAAGAGAGTGAAAGCTGTTACTTAAAATCTGTTCATCCTGACAAGCTAAGTAGGAGGGGGAAGTGATCCTTTTGAGGATATTCATTGAGCACCATTCTTGTAAACCAAATGAGTATGGCTGAGAGGGTCTAGTGACTAACAAGACACTGAACTCACTAAAAAATTCAGGGTCTGAAGGAGTTAAAATACATTTGTTTCTGCGACTATGATGCATTGGAAAGGGCATAACTATACAAGAAGTAGTTGAGGAAATAGGGTATGGGTTGCAGTGAACTCATATTCAAGAGAGAACTAAGGATTCAGAATTAATTTTTTCAAAATTTGACAGAGTTTGAAGGATAAAAAGGGAAATCTCAAGAAAGCTCAAAATATTCAGCTAATGCATTTATGCTAAAAAAATAAATACTAGTTTCATTCTTGCAGAAAGAAGAATTGGTTGCTATATTTTTAGAATAATTTTTGTCATGTAGAAACAGTTTTATTAAAAGGTATTTCAAAATTTTATTTTATTTTATTTTATTTTATTTTATTTTATTTTATTTTATTTTATTTTTTAATTTTAATTTTAATTTTAATTTTAATTTTAATTTTAATTTTAATTTTAATTTTAATTTTAATTTTAATTTATTTTATTTAACAATCTGGTGTTTATGAGATTTATCATTGTACTGGAACCTGGTAGACTTAAACATGTTTTAGCTAAATTAATGAAAATATTTACTACTACAATAAGCTAATGATAAATTGAAATAGTTTATTCTGATTGATTAACAGTCTTGAATGCACTCTAATTTTAGAAATCCAAACCCCAAAACCAGACCAGAAAGTGTTCTTTGTCAGTACTACAGCCTGGGAAAAAATAAATTCATTGTCTTAAGCATGTGAACTCCTAGGATTACAGAATATTTATTTTTAAGGTATCTAAATGAGGCAGAAACATTAAAACAGGTGGTTGCGAAGCATCATGCAGCTATCAAGCTACACCCATTTTTGCCAACTAAAAATCTGGCCTAGTAGTAATGTATATGAATGACTATATGAATTCCTGAATGACGTGACCTATATAAACAGTTCCTGTCCTGTCCATAATGATTTCTATTCAGTCTCAAAATAAATTGCATTTTTGCATTTTACTAAAGTTCATAACATATTTAGAAATATGCCATCTTTGGGCTCCAGTCTTTTCAAATGAACATTTAACAGACCAAAGAGTTCCTCAAATAAATATGCAGGAAAGCAAATAATAAAGAGACCAAATGCAGTTAATGTGTTTGTCATTACTTACCCACATATGCCTGAAGCATCTCTTTTTGCTTAGACTGCACATATGCAAAATGAAAAAAATATATATTTCCTACTCTTTATTTCTGGGCTTTTTGCATGTTAGAAATGATTTAACTCTGAGACCAATTTATAAATTTGTTTGTAAATTATTTCTATTTGCTTCCTCAATTAAAATTAATTTTTATCTGTAAAATGCATTCCTCCAATTATCTGTGGGTTTTTTTCTCTCCCTCCAGCATAAGGAGGTCCTATTTCCTTTAACATTTTGTCATTATTTCCCATCCTTGTACTAGCATTTTTCCTTCTCCTGCTGGTGGCAATGGTGACATAATGGTGGCAATATGACTGTTTATGGGACTGCTACATAAATCAGGAAATAGCCAGCTTTGTCACCTAAGGAAAGGTAACATCAAATTGCATCCAATCTGTTTTCCTTTCATGCACTCACATGCATGAATCTACTGTGGTAACAGGGAATCCTATGAAACTGTTTTTCATCCTTGCCTTCATGTTTCATCTCAAAATATGGCAATGGTTGTAATTATTGTGTCTTTTGTTCCATTAGATTTTTTTTTCCAAGACCGTACTTTGATAAAATGTCAATGAAAGAAAATTAATAAAATTAGTGATGCCAAAATCTAAATTCCCATTGAGAAAGTTTTTACATGAAAATTGTGTTTTATGCTACCTTTTGCTGATTTTGAGATGGATTTTCATAATATTTTATTCAGAAATTTTTAAATAATAAAAATCAAGCCCAAAGTGTTATATGTTCAAATACAAGTGAAAGAAATCTTGGAGCTATTTTTGAAAGCAAACTGGCTTCTGTGATTGTTGTGTGGAAGATGTTATTTGTTTGTAAAAAAAGCTTTCCTGTCTTTCCCGATGGTTGATGTTCCTATGTCCAGGTACAGCGTATTATTTGACCACATTTTTAAACACACAGTCAGTATAAGTCACTTCAGAGCATGTTATTAGAGCTATTTCTTGCCTCTGGCTGATGTCCCAGAAGAAGATGATAAATCATCCACTTATGCTACAGAAGGGGAAAAAAAATCAATGTTCAAAACTTCCATGGTCAGCTTTACTCAGGACAACTAAACTCTACAGTGACAAAATACTGATGATGTCATCAATAAAGTAAATTAATGCTGTGAACAACTAAGAATTGTGAACTGCCTTGCAGCATGTTGTGGAATATGAAGAAAAGTTTTTGAGAACTAAAGTTGCAAACTCTAGCTGTTTTTGGACTCCTTCAGCAAGGTAAGATTCATCCTTAAAAGGCAGTGTCAGAGAATACAATTAATTTTTTTATAGGCAGAACACACGTGTAGGCAGCAACAGGATCAAGTCTTGGGATTTTGACTCTTCTGCAGCCCACTGGTAAAGACAACTGGACCCCAACCACTATAAAAGCAATAGTTAGACATAGTCATGTGTATGTGTTATTAGTCTGAATTCATAGAGGATTTCATGTACTTATTCTAGAACTGGATTTCAGCAAACAAATAACCACTGAAAGATATTTAATTAGCCAGCTTCAAAATCACATATTATATATGAGGTCTTTAGAAAACAGGTTCACATACTACTCATTAGAGTGACCCATTTTACATGTAGCTCCCCTGGCAACTGGCAGGGAATGATGGCCCCAACTGGTTTCTTCTAAATATCTCCCCTGCCTTAATACTGGTACCAGGAGTCTCTGTAAATTATCCCAATCTTACCTGCTACTGAAAGCAAATGGGGCTTTATAGATTGACATGTCTATAAAACTTGTGCAGTCAGAGGTAGTCTCAGGGCTGGCTGGGAAGTGTGCTAGTTCTAAAGGAATCCCAGTCCTAGCAAGAACCAGGACAGCTGCACCAGTGAATATTAAAGTGCACTTCATCAGCTGCAAGTGACGTGTCAGTAATTAATCAGGTCAGTTTCATGTCATTAATTATGCTTGCAGATTCAACGTAGAGCAAAAAAAAGCACTGTTTAAAACACATCTAGGGACAACTGTATCCTGCAAGGGAGAGGAACCCAGTAATATTTCCTTATCACTAGATTTTGTAATCACATTAGAACTCAACCTGAGAATCAAAATAAAATATCCTTTATAAGTTAAAAATATTGAATAGAGTAATTAATCACACACACATTTATTTTGTGCAGTAACTGAAAAGCTGTGTGTTATTTACCCTACAGAAAGATATAAAATTCAAGCCAAAAAGAGCAGCTGATTTACTAAGTATGAAGCATGAAGAAAGTTGCTCCTCAAAGCAAATTTTAGCCTGCCAGGACCATGTGTCTTTGATTCAGGTGAAGGGCTGAAAGTACACCAGGAAATTACAGAGGTGAAATCAAAATCTGCCCTGGGTGAAGTGAAAACGCAGACAGAGGTTAGAGGAGGGAGAATATGATTCTTGCAATCTGCTGTTTAGTTTTAAATGAGAGAGATTTTTTTTGTTCAGAGTACGGAATGAATCAGCAGAAGAGGATCACTGTTACATCCTATCCTGGCATTAATCTGACGGATATTGGGAATTCGAGTAGCAGGAGGAGAGTGGGCTGCTCTGGAAAAAATTCTGACAGCACATGAAATGAGGGGAGTAAAACATCTGAAATCAGGAAGCTGGGGGATGGTCTTGATAAAGCCGTGCAAAACTGCTAGTTGTTACCTTGTGAGCTTTTCAGGTAAACTAGAATCATGTTCCTGATGATAAAAACATTTTAGTTCCAAACGTATTTAATTTATTGGAAGGGAAGAGAACTATTCAATTCTTCCAAGATTTAATAAACACAGAGGGAAAAGGAAACCTTGTTTTGAACTTAGTTGTTAGACTATCCCAGGTCAATATAGGATTTGAGATGATATGGACATATATATCAATAAATTAAAAAATGCAGTCTCTAGAATTTGATTGTTATTACTACCCAAATGTCAGGTGCATCCCTACACTGGCCCTCACATTTTGGATGCTGGAATATCACCTTTCAAAAACTTCCAGAGATGTCTTTGAAAATTTTTGTTCTTTCCTTCCATGTTTGCAAGCCCTGAGTTTCTCATATAATATCTTGACGATCTTTTGAAAGGATCAAGAGTTCTAGAATAGTTCTATTTATGGAAAGATAAAATATGATTTTTCAGATGGAAACTGAATAGGAATAAAAAGTACTGAAAAATATTATTGTAGTTAGGACTTTTATTAGTATATAGGCAAATATGTGTATGTATAATAATATCAGGGGCTATGTGTGTCTAAATTCTGGATATGCTGAAGACATGTTTGTGAAGACAAGAGAAGAAGAGTTGATGTCTGAAAGAGTGGGAAAATTCTGGTTTGGTTTCAGTACTGAAGAAATTTTTAGCAAATTCTTTTATGACTTTTAAATCTGTGTTTTAATCTTCATTTCTTTCAATACTTTAGATACCAAAATAAGTCTTTATGCTCTGCAGTAACTAGGGTCAATTCTTACAAAGTCAGACACTTTCCAAGCTCACTTTCTCAATTTTTAATACAAATTAGATGATTTTGTCAGTCACACAGTTACTTAACATTTATTTGAACTCCAGAATGGATGATGTTCTGTCCCTCTGAATAGTTCTGATTTGGTTTGCTTTTCTAAGTCTCCTTGTGAGAGTGTTCTAGAAAGGTATTTTCCCAGTATGGTCCTTAAGAAAGCCTCATGGAAATGAACAGTATAGTCTGTACTTCCCTGTTCATGTTACAGAACTCATTTATTCCTGTGCTTGTATATTTCTATGGACTCAGAAAGCTTCTGGCAAAGTTTTTTTGTTCAAAAGATAGTTAAGACTTATCTTGCCTTTGGTTTGCATTAGACTTTGTAGGTAAGTTTTCACTGTTAAATTCTTATTTTTCTTGGGGTACCCTACAATCAAGCATAGGGTTTCTGGTTGTATTGTCAGCATTACCAAATCCAGTAATTGTGTTGAACCTAGTAGAGATCTGGAAGTTCTGCATCAATATGCATAAATTGCAGACAAAATTCCTGTACTGGAAAAACAAAAGATGTGTGAACGCTATTGAATGAGCTGTCCCTAACCCCTTAGAGGAGGATGTGAATACTTCTCTGCTCCCCCAATCAGGCTCAACCCCTAGGTATTCCAAAGACACACTCTTTAGACATGAGACCAATGAAAGAAACACAAGCCTCCACAAGAGACAAAGTACATGTGTTAGAGCTCTTCAAGTTGATCACAGCATCAGGCAAATACTGGAAACTTCATCTGCATTCTGGGGCTAAAAATATCTGTATTTGTCTTCATCTGGCTGAAGCAGTTCTAATACCATAGCAAGAGGCTTGGAAGATGTGGAGCAATGAAGACAGAGATTCTTCTTTTTTTTAGAAACTCCATTCTCTTTCTTGTATTTTTCTCACAAGGTTGAGGATTTCTGGGAGTGACACTCTTACTCCTGGACACTTGGTTACCTGCTACTACCTGGGTTTCCCGTCATGTGAGAGTGTGAGTGTCCCAAAAAGACTCAGCAAAAAAGTGGAAGCCAGTTATGTACATACTGAATATCAGAGAAGCCTAGTAATAGAGGAAAAAGAGCTGTTTCTGAGATTGAAGTCCCCTGTGTGCTACAGGGAGAGTTTTTCCTACTCTTAATTTTTCTCATCAGTCTGGATTCTCACCCACCTGCATCAAACCTTTTGAAGAACCTCTCTGTGAACAAACACACCTAGCATTAATCCTGCTAAAACTGGTATTTTTAATGTTGTTAATGGCAAACTAGATGACCTGGGTTATATCAAAAGTAGTTAATTGTAATAATTAGTTAACATGAGGTCTTACCAGGTGGTAAGCCCTCAAGCATATAGTAGTGGATTGTATTGCTTGAAACTGTCAAGAGAAACAGACACTAGAAGCCCATTTTGTTGCAAATGGTGTATGAGATCATGTAATAATACCTCTGAGAAATAGTAATAATGTTGATAAGAGATTTTATCGTTTTGCAAAGAATGTGTAAAAATTAAGGTGAGGACTGGGCCAGCAGGAGTGTCTCCCCTTTCCTATCTTGTTGAATGTCATTCCATAGCTTCCATAGCCGGACCTCCAGCAAATCCAAAGTATCTTTTTATGGAGTAATGGTAGTACCATATAACCTGGACTGGTGCTGAGTATTTGTCTTGCCCAGCCTGTTTTGTCTTTCCTTAAGTGCTGGGATTTGGTTAGTGTTTGAGTAACATGGGAAAAGGGAGAAGAAATTACTTTGGTGTTAATGTCCTCCAAAACAGATTGGAAGCAGAAAATGTCCTGAATTCACACAATTTTAATTTCATAGATCCATAGTTGAGCTACTTAAGACTACCAGAACATGCCCTGGCAAAACCTTTGTATTTTTCTACTATAAACTAAGCATAAATTCAGTGGTAGATGACAGATTACTTCATACACCATGCAAGCAAGCCTAGACAATAGCTTTAGCCATGACTGATTGCCTTGCTGTAACCCACTTTATGTTAAATGTATTCTTGCTGTTCAATTCCACAACTGTAATTTTGTTCTTCTGCACCGCTCAGCCCTCTGTGGACTAACCAGGTTCCTTCAGTAATGATTTCTTTTCTATTGTATTGTTTTCTGCATAATCAAGTTGGTAGGTAGGGGTTTAGGTGACACAGCCATCTGTCAAGTTCATTTGCTCTGAAAATGCAAGAAATAATGGCCTCTACAACTTGGGGCTATCTGTTATAAAGGAAGAATATCAGCTTTTACCCTGCACCATCTTCTCATCTTTTCAAATTATCATTTTTTCTACTTTCTATATAAAATACATAAGGTTCTCTTGACATGACTGATTGGTGAAAAAGAAAGCTATCACATGTCCACCTTGTATTGCAATTTATGCAAGCAATCCAATTAAGGAGAAGCAGCTAACATCCAGACTAATGTGCCTGTCGTGAAACTAAAGAGAATGCTGCAGACTGCTCTGCTCAAGTGTTATCACTGCTGGTTCTCTGACATGCTAACTGCTTTCTCCTTGAAGTTTGCATAATGTGTAAATGTTAGGGAGTTTGCATGCCACAAAGGAAAGGGAAAACAGTTATTCATTTTCCCTCCTCTAAAATAAAATGCTCATAATAATTCTTATAAGGAGCCTTTATCAAATTGTATCTTTTTGCTGAAATGACATGCACTTGGTAGGAAAGACATAAAAAGCTGCCTGTGCATTCTTAACCTTTTTTAGACACGGTGGAAGCCAGCTGGAATAATCCAGGAATTATTCCAGTTTTCTGTGTAAATGTGTGGAGAGGCAGAGTTGTTTATACAGCAGAATAACTTTTATCCAACATCATGACAGTAGAGATGGGAACATCCTTGTTTCTCTAGGTCAGAGGCATACCTTTACCTTGGACCCAGTTATGACTGCCCCTCCTAAAATACAGAATGACAATTGCTCATACTGAGCATAGACCTCAAATGGTGTGATTAGAAACAAAACCATTTCCAGATGCCATTATATGGTGCTAGTGAAACATGAAATTTTCTGCTCTTATGAAAACATAATTATTAAGTGGGATGTCACACTTTTATCACACTTTAACCAAACCAATTCCCCCATCACCTGCCTCTTAGGGCCATTGACGTGTGATAAAACCCTCTGCTGGATGAGAGATTCCCTGACAAGGGAACAATTGCTGTTGTTCACAGCACGTCAAATAATGAACCTGAACAGCAGGTGTAAAAAGTGATAAACCCACTAATGAAATTAGTTAGCATCAGTAGCTACCTTCTGAAAATTTCCAAAATATCAAATCAGTCTTAATTTCTAAACAAAACACAGAAATATTGCAAATAAGCTATTTTGCTCTATATTCCTGACCTACGGTGCAGAATTTGATGTCTGTTGTATCAGTGCTGTGTAACACATTTAATGCAGAATTGAATTTTTTTCTTCAAATTGTCCATAGAATTCTATAAACTCTGTCATTGTCACAGAAGTTGGGCATGAAAAGCCATGCTCATCCCATAAAGAATTAATTGTTTTATCCAAGCTTACCTCTAATTCAAATTTTATGTGCTGCTTCATCACAGAATAATACTCTCTGTTCCATATACATTCTCTGGTACTCTCTGGACCATATACATATATGTTTCATATATGTTTCTTTTTGGGGATGTGTTTTAAGCATTTTAGAACTTGAGTGTTGAAGACTACACATTGTGTAGTGCATTTATAATCAATTGCAAAGGTGATTTTGGAAGTAGAGTGTAATGTGGATAATGTGATTAACTTAACCTGTTGAAGTCTGGGCTAAATACATATTGCTCTACGGAATGTTCAGGAAAATTCCATTTCCACCTGGGACCAGTCACAGTGCTTCAGATATGTTGTTTTTCTGGAAATCGTTACCACTGGCTAAGCAAAAGGCAGGTACCTGACTTAGTGCCGTACTGTCTTCTGGATTTTGAAGTATAATCTCACAGAATACAAAGTAGTCACAAGTCAGTTCACAGGTGGAAGTGAATGTCCACTATTTCAGTGTTAAATGAATGAACCTGGGAATAGAAAAGCATCAGCACCACATGTGTAAGTATCTCAAATCTCCCATGATTTCTTTTTGTCTGTCACTTACTTGTAAACCCTTTAAAGGTGTCTGCTTATACTATTTATATAGCAGACCATATCACATTATTCCTATTGATCAGAATTTCTAGTTGAAGGTGCCCTCTCAAATTTTACAATTTAGGTTTCAAATATTTGGAGAAAAGCAACGTGTGATATAACACTGATAAAATTAAAATGTTAATTATGTGAAAAAGTGTTATCCTCATCTTTATTCGGTGTGCTATGAAACGCACACACATACAAAGAGACACACAGCTGTCATGTAATAGGGTGCCAGATTTAAGGTACTGTAAATTTCTAGCATATTTTTTCTTTTTAGATAGAATATATGCCTTTTCTCCACCAATATGTAAAAACTTTTAGCAACTTCATCTTCAAATATTTAATGCAAACAAAACATTTAAAGTGTATACTAATGTTTTCCTGGGACCTCAAAAGGCAACTACAAATGGTGTAATAATTCATGCCATTTATACCAGTATCAGTTCTATCCTTACAGCTGTTTTATTATATTATCTGTTAGCAGACATAAATCTAATCTTTACTAATAACATACATTCGGTGGTATAATTACCACATGCCACTTTGATGTCCCTTTAGAATTTTGGAAATGAAAGGAAGCAATCCAAGGTAGACTGCGTTGAGCAAGTCTGACCACATAAAATATATATTTTGAAATAATTAAATTCAGTTAAACCCCAATCTAATGCTGTTAACAAAGAAAAACCTCATTGATCACATCTGTCCTTAGCGGGGTTCTTAGGGCCTGTGGGACAAAAAAAATATAGCTAGGTGAGAACTAGATCTTATGTTACAGTGAAAAATATTCTTTTTTTCTTTAATGAAATGGAAACATATTGTTAAATATTTTCTCTTAAAAATGATTGAAAGATATTTCTTCAGACTTATTTTTTTAATAATATGATATGAGATAAAATAAAGGCAAAGAAATAGAAATAATTTTTAAATGGCAAATTTCACTTTCAAAATAACATATTTCAAAGTCTGCTTTAATTTTTTTAAAATGTAATATGTCATGAAGAAAAATATTTCCATGAAACACAATCTTTTGATGAATTTGTAAATAGGACTTACAGAGTTTGCTTTTCAGAGTTTTAAATTTTCATTAAAATCTCAAAAGGGAAAACTTTGTCATTTTTTTGCACATTAATACCAGAAAGATTTTTCTAACTATATGTTGTGGGAAAGAATAATTTTGACCAGTTTTATTTGAAACTTAGTACCTTCTGACCCTCTGCACAGAGTTCTGTCACTGGCGTAAAATTTCTAGTAATGGTCAGCTGTGTTTTGCATCTGTGACCCACCCTCAAAGAATTATCATCTCAGTGGGTTTTAGAATTGTGTTCTGAACAGCAGATGTGTGGGCAAATTTTAACATTTCAAGAGCGATACTCAAAGAATGGTTCGGATTGGAAGGGTTGTTAAAGATCATCCAGCTCCAGCCCCACTGCCATGTGAAGAGATGCCTTCCATGAAACCCATCCATACCAGCCCTGAACAATTCCAGGGATGGGGCAACCACCACTTCTCTGAGCAACACGTTCCACTGTTGCACTGTCCTTTCCTGAACAGCAGATTACGTTTACTGGCAGACACTGAATGTGTTTCAGCACGCCCTCCTGCTTAGGAGGGAAGATGTACCTGGTCACTGGGTAGGTGACACATTGCTCCTGTGCAAGACAGCAGCTCCTGGCTCTGTTGACTTCAACACTTAGTGAGGACCAGGATATGAGATCTGCTCCCATTCTCAGGAATTTGTGGCTTCCCACACAGTTGTGTTCAAGAGAATATCTGTGTCAAGGGTTCTGGATCTGGTTCTGGATATAACACCTCAGGTTTGGTTTCATGGTACCTAAGTTTGGAGAAGTAGAATCTGAGATCTTCCCTGTTAAGTATTCTGTTCTCAGATATATGATTAGCGATGTTATAAAGCCTCTCAGATTTATAAAATGGAGACAGATGTATCTCAAAGAACCAGGCCTTCAGAAACCAAATGAACACATTTTTGTCGTGTCAAGAAATGGGTAATTTTGATGACAGCGAATGACTCTTCTCTGGCAATTGTGCATTTCAAGCCCAGCCACTCTAGGTTAAATCTAAACAGATATTTAAAAAATTAAAATAACTGAATTAATTTTGGGGAATGGTTGCAAAGTTTTCATTGAACCTTTCTATGAAAATTCAGCTAATGCCAAATAAGCATGATGAAAAATAATAACACTTTAATTCAACAGCATCAAAAAATAAAAGCAGTAGTGTTTTATGGAGTTTTGACAGCTTCATTGCTGGTTCTGTATCTAAGTATATGACAAGTTAAATCCTCTAATCAACAGGGCTCAAACATATGGTAACTTTAAAATAAGTTTCTCCTTCTGTCACAATTTTCATGCCATTTTTTTAAATTGCAACAGCTTACTGTTTCTCTTCAATATTTTATTTTTGAAGCAGTCTTTAATTTTCTTTTCTCCAAAAGGGGTTGCTGCAAGGAAGTCTTTTATAAATTACTGTTATAAAAAAGAAAGGAGAAGTAGTGAGAAAGGAAGAAGACAAATTCCATAAACTTGTGCATAAAATTAACTCTCTGATGCTTATTAAAGATCCTAGTTCAAACCCCTACCTGTGATAATCTGATATCCTAAGCTAAGATGCTTCTTAATGTCCTGTGTGGTTTATTGTGCAATACTTGTTTTCTGCTGTTTGACTGATAAAATGCAGTGTTATTTTGGTGTCACCATTGCAGATGAAAGCTGGAACAAAACATAACATTTCATACTTTTGGAAAATGTCATCTCACTGACCCCATATCAAGAAAAAAAAAAGCAATTCATTCCCAATGTTCCCCTTCAGATAAAATTCCCCTTTCTTTAAAGGAATGCTTGCCAGAATAATGAACAATATAGCAAATAAAGTTTTTTCTTTGACATTCATTTTTAAAATACAGATTCTGTCTCCTTTTTACTTGGACACAGCTTCTTTGCACTGAAGTTTTCCATACCATGTGGCTGATTTTTCCTGTTTTCTTTTCATTTCAATTATGTTTACCAGTTTAGGTTCTTTTTTTCACTGTTAATGTTACCAACATTCTTCCTTTCAGATGTTCTAGCAACTCTGTGTTTTGGAAAATGGCTGGACAGCAAATTAATCTTGAATTAGCTGAATTTAGACAAGATATCATAAATAGCATCTTTTAAATATTGAACAAATTGCATTTCACAGGTTGATGACATCTCATTTAATCAAATAATGTTCTTCCTCCCCACAGCTTGGAATGCTTAGCACATTATGTATAAAATATCCCCACAGAACAAACTTATAAATTTGCTGCTGGTATCTATGGGGTGAAGTGCTGTTGGAAAACAGACTGAGTTGAAGAACTCTGCTCACCTCTTCTGTCAGTGCTAAGGATTTACCATACTAAACCACGAGAGAGGGGAGAAGGCTGAAAAGGGGAAGATTGCACGCCTGGGAGGAGAAGGAAAATTTGGCTAATGTTGGAAAGGAACCTGTCCAGGGAAATAAGAGACAACATTGAGGGAAGAATGAGACTGAGAGTGGGAGTATGCAGGACCCAGGGCATAATGGGAATAGAGTAGGCAGACTGGAATTAGGAAATAAAGGGAAATTAATTGCAAGACACTTAGTAGAGAATATGGAGATCCCTTTGCTAAGGGGAAGAGAAGATGACTGCTTGGTTAAAATGAATAACGTGAGAAGGCATAAAGATGGTGGTGGTAAAGTTTAGAAAAAACTGAATGCAGGTAGTTTTAATTAGAAAATCTGAGGAGTGGAAGAAACAGCATATCCAGAAGATAAAAAACAACCAAAGTAGATAAGGGATAAATACAAGCAAAATGAGTTTTGTAGTAATGAATCCAAAAATTAAAGCATAGGGAAGAAGAACAGAGAAAGCTACTACTGTGTAGATTCTTTAAAACCTTGGAAAAACATGCTTGTTCCTTCCTATCAGATATCTGGAAACTATGCAAGAGGGAGAGTGTTGTTCATAAAGTTTATCCACTTATAAAATTTTGAAGTGTCACCATTAGTTAATCTATCAGCCCTAGATACTGGAGTCTGTGCTGGGAATTTAAACCTTCCTGTTAGCAGACCACTTTATGGATTTTGTTGCTTTAAATCTATGAAATAACAGAAAAAAATACAGAGAGAGAGGATAATACCTGATTCTGATAATCCCTAGTCTTGGGGTAGTTAACCTGAAAACACTCAGTAGAAATGGTGCTGTGAGCTTGTCTGCATGTAACAGCTATAACTATTTAGCAATAAATTTTAAGGCTTTTCGTGTAATATTTATTATGGAATGATTCTGACAAAATATACTATCATAGACCTCTCTTTACATCCTTCATTCCCTGCTGCTCATACAACCTACAATCTACACTGTTTTTCCAAGACAAGATTCAAATCAATTTTCCTTTGCTAAAAGCTCAGGCCTACATAATAGGTAAGCCTTCTAGAAGGAGGGAATAATCAGCCTGTATGGTTCAAATTTGCCTTTTTTATCACTTATTTAGTAAGGGAGTCATTTAAATAGAAAGTTTTCATGATTCCTATAGTTGCATGCTTATGGAAAATATGAAAAATGCATTGTCACAAAGAGCTCTTTGTGAATGCTATCATAGTAATGGTGGCAAGGGAACCCTAATCTAAGCCCAGGAAAGATCTAATAGGCCCCATCATATGTTTGTGGGAGAGAAATATTTGCTGTGAACAGATTGACAAATTTTTACTTTTTTATAGAACAGAAAGATAACACAATTCTGATTGTAGGCCCCCTGAGAATATCTATTTTTGTTCACTGAGAAAAATCAATAACCCTTTTTTTGGAAGGATTGAGACATAAAATAACATCTCTTTTTTTTCGTACAACAGTGTTGTTATACCATGAAAACATGCCAAAAAGTCTTGGGGAGAGAGGCAGAATCTATTAAGAAAAGCATTCATTTCTCTTTATTATTGGCATAACTTCTGTAGCAAAAGATGCAAAATTGTCAAATTATTTTATTTTCCTCACAAATTTTCTTGAAGTTGGGTCATACCCAAATAACATGGTAATCTCCCACCTGTAGAGCATTAATAAAGTGTATAGAACAGCAGATTTATGACTTGTTCCAAAGACAAGCATGAAACTATATCTTTTCCTTTTACTGAGAGGGCCTCTGCATGAGATGAACTAATACATTACTGTAGCCTAACATACTTGTTAGCTATTTTCCCTTCCTGAATTAAAAAATTGAATTATGTACACTCAGTCTAGTTACTGAACCTGTAAAGTTTATTAAAGTTTATCGACCATGTGTATACACTTCAGGATTTAGGTTCAATTGCTTCTTTCAAGCTGGAACATTGAATTAAGATGCAGTGCCTTGCTGTGGCTCTCATGGACTCCAACTGAGCTACAGGTAGCAAAAGTCTCCTTCAATTAGACATAATCATCACTCACAGTCAATAATTGTGCTAAAGGCTGCTTTCAAATCTGTGAGGGATTCGCATTTAATGTACTGATTCAGCTTGTCTGAGCCAAATTCACTGTGTACTGAAACCAAAGCAATTTAGTTCTTGCCTACGGCCCTTTTGGCAGTTCATCTAGTACTGAGCACTGTAAGGACTGTGAGATACAATTTAATCTGAGACATCTGTGCACAGACAGGACCTTTTCCGTAACAGAGAAAGACTAAGTAATGGCTAAGCTGTAGTTTTATGTGAAGAACCAAGTCTTATCTCTCCTCTGAAAAATAAAGCGTTTAAGATATACTAGAAAGCCAAATGAAAAACGAAAAGAGAAAAAAAAAAAGGAAAGAAAAAAGGAATAAAAAAAATCCTTGGATTTATGAAATGCACACTGAGTCTACTAATAGCTTTCCTTGCTCCTAACCACATAAAGCACTTGAGCTGTGATCCTTGGATTAACCATTTAAAGATATTATACTTATCATCAGCTGCAGCTGACTGGAAAGATCTTTATTAAATATGAAAGAAAGAAAGCTCACTGCTTGTGATTTTTGTAAAAATATAAAAATTTTCATTGTATGTATTTTTTTCTTTTTGGCTTATGATATTATTGGGGAAAGTGCTGCAATATTTATCTCTTGTATCATCCTGACTGTTACAGGCTTGATATTTCCAGGAAAGGCTTAAAAGTCCTGTACTATATATAATATTGCATAGGAAATTTTAGTGATAGTGCTGATAGTGTCTGCCAAGTTTTGCTGACTTAAACCAGGTTTTCCCCTTGAGTTTGCACTCAACTTTTGTGTGATTGTTATTTGTCATTTTTCTTCAATGATGGAAAAGCTCTTTATGATGAAAGATCCATTCTTGGTATTTCTTCAAAGCCAGTATCAAAACACTTTTGTTTATATGAAAACAAGTCAGGGTGTGGGCTGGAAGAGTGAAGTGTGGTATTCACTAGTCACTGCTGTGTTGAAGGCCCTGCTTTTATGGAGCAGGAATCAACAGTCTTCTTTGGTCAATACCTGTTTGGCAAAAACACAGCTGAGAAGGTGAAGTACTATCCCAGAAATTCTAAAAGCATACAGTATAAAAGCTTGGCTTGTCAAATCTAATTATGATAGAGGCTCTGAACTATTAGAGTGGCTGTGAAACGCATCTGCAATTTCTTTATGTTAGGTTATATCCATCAGACCTTCAAATCTGTTACAAAATATTATCCAAGATTTGCATTTTTGGTCAAGATGTGATGCTTTCAGTGGAATCAGAATTTTCCTTGTTGATTCCTTGCCACAAACAGGGCAGTCCATTGGCTTCTTTGCATGTTATTTGGTATATCTAATGAATTATGAGTCATATTGTGTGGGAACTACAGTACCTGGGCACCTAACATAGATATCTGAATATAGTAAACTGCAAGGATAGCATCCTGTAACATCTGGGATTGTATCTGTATGTCAGACCAACATGATCCATTAAATTTGGGAAAATGTTTATAATAAATTACTCCATACATAAATAATAGAGGCAGAACAGAATGTCAACCCAGAATATCTCTATTAAAGGTTTCAACTACCAACCTTCAGAATTATAATTGTTTTTCCCCTTGCCTTCATGTGGCTCTGAATTTTGCACTGCGGGCAGCTTGGATGCTGAGCAGAAGAGATCATTCTACCATTCTGCAGTTGGCTTCTGCCTTGAGAAGCAAGTCCTGAAAGACCACAGCATGTGTGGCTCTGGGTAGACATTTTACATGTCCTCCTTATCAGAGGAGTTTTGTGTACTTAACAGAAAGAAAAAAACCCACATTCCACAGCTACATAAAATGGTGTTTATATTCTTTTCTTGGGTCTGAACTTCAGTGCCGTACGGCAAGCAGTGATTTTTTTTCTTTATACTGGCTGATGGTCACACAATGGATACCTTATTCATGGCTAGACCTGCTACATATTAAATACATATATTGTTCTTGCTACTTGTTTTGATTACATTACAAATTTCCTATAAAGGAGAACATGAAAGAATAAAAAAGCTTACTTGTTTCCCCTGATTCAATGAAGGCTGAAAAAGATTATATTTCTCTCTGTGTTTTCATTGTCCTTGTTTATTCATCAGGACAGAAATAAATCAGGGACAGAAGAGAGCTTTTTAAGCTAAACAATGAACAGTATTAGCTCATGAATAAATTGCCCTAAGAAAATGCAGGTTGGAATTATAAGAAAGACCATCAAGAATGAATGGTTCTAAGTCAGCCTTTAAAATGGTATAAGAAAACCATCCTAAACCCCAGTTTGGAATCATCTTAAATGGACTTTTGAAGATTATATAAATGCCCAAAACAAAAGTCTCACCTTATACTACAGAAAGACAGTTTCACTCAGAATATCCATTCCAATCCTGTGTTCCCAGAAGTGAGTTCCACAAGTGCTGCCTTGCAAAGCTGAAGTTCCAGCAGAAGATTATCTACACCCAGTAAATTAATGCAATATTACCTAGGGGCTTCTGACTTCCTAAATTTGTTGCAGAGCTCTTTAGTGTCTCCTTGCAAAGGACACAGTGACTGGTTGAAAGGTATTGCATGTAAAAGATGCTTCAATGTCCATTATTAACTTCATTTTTCTTAATATGCATTTTATTAATGTAGCTGTAATGTGTAACCTTTAGGTGATTCATAGGGCGGTTAGTGACCAGGTGGACAGATTGAGTCCTTGAGGTAAAAGTAGTACTTTTTAATGTTTCAGCCAGTTTATAAAGAGATAATAAACAGTACATGCTAATGAAACATTTATTTAAAAAATGTTCCTCACACATAGCAACTTTAACTTTTTTTTTTTAAATTTGCAATATTAACTAGAAATGTTATATTAAAGTTAAAAACCCCAAATATATCAACTAATTGTGTCAGTAGTATCTGCATATCAGACAAGCTTCTGAACATATGAAATTTTCTGTTGAAATTAGCTTGTATAGTCTCATTTTGACATCTTCTTATATATTTTTCATTTATAGAATCTTCTTATATTTTGAGTCTGTTATTATGACTGCAGTAATTTTTAACAGGTAGGTTTTACATGACTTGGCTTGGAATTAGATAACAACAATAAACAAGATGCAGTCCACATTCACGTCCCTGTTTTTGAATGACAAAAAAGTTTCAGTGCAAAAAAGGAAATCTCAGATTCAATTCAGCAGTTTTTTGAAGCCAGTCATTCCATCTTCAAATGTGAAAATTATAAATTATTCTATACCGTTGAAATAAAGAAAGGGAAAATACTCATTGAATAGTTTATTCAGATAATATACATGTTTGTAGAAGAATATGAATATGAAATGGTATTATACCCATAATAAACGAAGTCAAGAAGAAAAGTAATTTAATAATTTCAATGAAAGATGACAAAATTCACTGAATAATGTATTCACCGAATAATACTTAGCTCTAATTTTTTTCTTAAAATATGTAGAGAAATATTTCAATATGTTATGGCTTGTCTTTTATCCTGCTTTACCCTGAAAATCAACACAATTCTGAGTTTGAAAATACTCAAGTGCTAATGACAAGAAATCTTTCAAAGCTTCTCTGAGTTTGGCTTTTCTTTTTCATATGTTCTCCAGAATTTTTAGCAGTGTTTTGTTGCAAAAAATGTCTGTAATCCTTCAGAATCCATCCTTACCTTTATGAAATATAACATAATAATTTTCTGATTAAAACCATAGTCTTGACATATATTGTTTTTAATAACAAATAAAAAAAAATATTCTTACATACTTATTAACACAAATCTCCATATCCTGTACATGCTGACAGTGCACAATCAATCCTTGTATTCCAAATGCAAAGGCAAATTCAAGTACAAAATTCAGTGTGTTCAAAGGAACCCATTGGGTGCTAAATGTTAATCTCCCCCACGGTCCCCAGCTATTCTGATCTCCAGCAAGAGAAAACGCAATGTCAGGCAGACACTTGGAGCTTAAGAAAGGAATGATAGACAGGGCATGCCATGGGTCAATAATGGATGCAGTTATCAGACAAGTGGGTCACAAACATTCGCTTGAAGATATTAAACTAATTTTACATAAGAAGTGACTAGTTCACTGATAATTAGTTGCATTTTTATGATGCATATAATTTCTGTGATGCCACAACATCTGTGCTAACACTATCAAAAAGATGAGAAAGATGAAAGTAGCTAACCTTTAGGTTAACTCTAATTGGAATACCCTTAAATTAGGGGAAATGACATCTAACTTTAATGTGCAGTAACACCCTTATCTTTTCGGTCAGCTCCTGCTAATTTGTTTGTGTACTGTAAGTATCAGTCATTTTTTAATTCTCTTGTGTGTTGCATGCTGTACCCTTTAGCTTTTGGATGAAATTTAATATCCAAACCTTACATTCTTAATGAAAAAAATATGTTTTAATTCCTCACTGTTTTATCTATGTCTGACTTTTCTTCATTGGCATTGCCAGTCATATCCAGATAGATCTCCACCTATCTGCAATGTGCTTTGTATTTAATGATTTACCATGCATATTTTATCTATTTGCAAAGCAGTTAAGGATGCAAGTTTTTCTGGATTTCAGTAGCAAAGACAGGCCAAATGAAATGGAAAAACATGAAATAAGTTGACTGGTTTCTAGACAAGAAGAAAAGATTGATTCTGGAAAAAAAATTCATTATCCAGTGATGCAGCAATCAGCAGTGGAGAGAAAGCGATGTATTGTGTTGTCTGCTCACACTTTTTCAGTGTGACTGAAATCACTGATGAATCTTATTAGGATTTGTTATGGCATTATCAGTTCATAAAATGAAGAAATCCCACTCAAAAGTGGGATTCATCTCAGCTGATTTTCATGGTCCATAGGTTAGAAGGCTATTTGGTCTTCTTTGTTCTAAAGTTTCATTATCACCAATTGAAAGACACAGAAAAGGATCCCAGATAACTAGGCTAGACTTAATGTTCAGCTCTCTATTCCTTGTTCTAAAATTTTAGGAACTCAATGTAAAGTCTTAACTGCTGAACATCCATTCATTGTTCAAAACTCTACTGTACTCCATGACTGTCACTGCTGGATAACTTTCCTGTTACAATACACATCTGGGGAAAGTAAGACAATTCAGTTATTCTTTAGGCCATGAAGCTAGGTGCTCTATGGCACAAAACAAATTTTAACCAAGGATGACTAACAGAATGCAATTAATGCATTCTTTGACTCAGTTTTCAAAGAAAGAACAGCTATCCTCAGGGCAGCAAGCTGCCTGAGCTGGTAGGCAGGGACAGGGAACAGACTAGAGCCCCTCCAATGCAGTTCTGGGCTTCTCACTTCAGAGACACAAGGTGCTGAAGCATGTCCAGAAAAGGGCAGTGAAGCTGGTGATGGGTCTGGAGAGTAAATCCTAGGGGGAACGTCTGAGTGAGCTGGGGTTGATTAGCCTGGAGAAGAGGACGTTCAGGGGAACTCTCTACAACTCCCTGGAAGGAGGCTGTAGGTAAGGTGGGGTTCAGCTGCTTCTCTCACTCAGCTAGCTACAGGACAAGAAGAAATGGCCTCTGCATCAGGAGAGGTTCAGATAGAATCAGAAAGAATTTTTTCACTGAAAGGGTTGTTAAGCTTTGAAATGCTCAATAGACTGGTGGAGTCACCATCCCAGAAAGTGTTAAAGAAATGACCAGATGGGGCACTTAGTGCTGTGGTTTAGTCAACATGGTGGTCAGTCACAGGTTAGAGTTGATGATCTGGGAGGACTTTTCCAGTCTTAATGATGATTCTATGAAATGGGGAATAAGGTGCCCTATGCTGTCTCCTGTGATATACAAAATATTTGTGTTTCACAGTCATAATATACCATCTTCTTCTAGCATGACATAACTTCTCAAAATGTTGAAATTATTCCATATGTAAGTAAAAGTAAATGTTGAAATTTCTCTTAGTATTCTGCAGCAAGATGATTTACATTTTCAGCTCATGCCATTATTAACATGTTGCTGGAGGGAATATAAATATTTTCCATGCAAATATATAAAAATCTCTCCCATTTCCTTTATGAAAGTCACAGAAATATTAGCAAGTAGCTAGTTTAGGTCATCTGGAAGACTCAGCTGGAATGGGAGTCTGTGTTATTCGAGTGAGGTCTGATGGGCAAGTGATGCTGTCTGTTATGAAAAATAGTCATGCCATGACACAACACACTGATATATCAGAGTTGTCATTTCAATTCACATTTCCTGAATATGTAAAGTGCAACTGTTAAGTAATTTAATATTATTCTGTTGTCCTCATGGGACAAAAGAAAGAAATCAGAAATCATTAACTTAGAGTGTTTGTATATAGTTTTCCCTGTAAGAAACATTATTGTTTCATGAATATTTATGTGAATACACTCATATGTGTATATATATATATATATATATATATATGCCTACATAAGATTTTTTCTGAATATATATATATGTATGAATATATATATATATATGTATAAATTATTCTGAATTAAAAGTACACAGGAAACTGCCCCTTAGAAAATAAAAAAAAGTGCTTTCACATGTTGAGTCATTGAATACTATTTCTGTAATTACAGGCCCAAATTGAATTTTGTTAGAGGAAAAAAACCCAAGCAAATATCTAAGTTGAATCTTGCATTGCTAAGCCTAGACTTGGGCAAAAGTGAGGTTTATTTTTAAAATTTTAAATACATCTGAGACTTATGTAACATTTTTTGTGATGGTTTTGGAAATCCTAACAAGGTGTCTGCCAATTACTGGACAAATTCCGTGCTGTCATTCTCGGAAAAAAATATTTGAATAGAGGTCCTGCTGAGAATGGTAGCTGCTTATGCATGTGTTTGAATGTGTGGTGTAAACGGTGATCCTCTGTGTTCAAAGCTCCACAATGTTTGTCTAATCTGATGCTATTCTACCCAAAAGGAGCGTATTGTAACATCCCATAGATACAGAAGAGATAAGATTCAAGACACAAAGGATTATAGTTACACCTATACCATAGTACACTGACTCCTCGGATTACATCATATTGCAAGAAAAGGTCATCAGAACCTGGCATGTATTGTGATGTTGGGAAACATTGCTGACTTTATTTCACATCTAAAAATGTGTTGCAAAAAGAAGCACTTAATATTAAGCAATGAAAGGGAAACCATTCCTAGTATATATATTCAGTTTATGTAAGCTGATAAATACATATTGGAGCCTGGTTTTCAATTTCAAAAATGAATGAGAAATTAATTCATAAATAAATGTCCCCATATTTTCTATTTAAAAGGTAAAGATGTGTTAGATGTGTCCATTCAGCTGAGCTTATCAGTGTGTATAGTCATAGAAATGTTCAAAGTTTTCAGGAAGCATAATTACTATGCAGTAGAAACAATTTTCCGGCACATCTACTGGCAAAACCACTTCTGAAATAAAATATATTGGAAACTAAGTATTATGAATAAATGCTATCACTTGCTGAATTGTCAATCCTTGTCCTTTATAAATCATGATGTTACTGAATCAGTCATATGGCAGAGAACACAAGGCTGTATTGCATCACTATCTCAACAGTGAGACAACATAGTTGTTAACCATGCCTATTGTTTTCCAAGCATGAGATTCTACAACTTTAACAAGATTTGGTTTCTTAACCATTAAGTACGTTTGAAAATAAATTATTGAAGTAATTGTGGACCTTTGCTATGTAGTATGACTGATTTCTGATCTGCATTAGAACCACTTCCTCTTGTTTGATTCAAATAATAATCATGATTGATTTGATTAAAATAATTTTATATTTTATTAAAATAATAACAATAATGATAATAATCAGCCGAAGAAGTTCAAATACAATTTTATTTATTTATATAGCAGTGATTCTTACATAAATTCTGTAATTATTTATTATGGGGGATAAGAAAGCAAGGCACTGAAATTTTACCAAAGAATTTTGACTGACATTGATAAATACCTAAAGATAATAAATGTTAGACTGAATCTACTGAAATAGTCACTGTTGTTAGCTATTGGTCTCGCTTAATTTTTTTCTAAAAATTATGTATTCTTGTAATATTCTCAAGTTTTGTAAGCAAAATACAGGCACAATATGCATTTTTTTAATGTGAATCATAATGCTACTCTGTAATTTAGATTATTTGCAAAGAGTAGGACTTATGTTCAAAGAATCATTTATACGGTGTGTGCATTTTTATGACACATCTTGACGGTAGTTCTTGCTTGTGTAGCATCCTGATGTGCCTTGCATCTTCTGTGCAGGCATTTGCAAAGGTTCCCCTGAAAAGCAATGAATTCAATTGTAAAACAGAGTATATTGCATATTTTAGGTTTCTTATGAACCTACTTAATCAATAGATAATATGAACATAAATGATATGTTAATGTAAATTATGGCTATTTTGCTATCAATCAATGTCTAAATTAGTTTCATCATCTTGCCTTTAATAAAATCATGACTGATTTACTTTGCTTATCAAATTTTACCTCGATGTTTGATCATGAAATCCCTCTAAAGTTTGAATAGTTCCTTAAAACATGTAGCTTCACTGCAGAATTAGTATATAATTAGTTACTTTGAAGTGTGAGAAGTTCCTTGTCTTTATAACTGGAGGTTCAGTTAAAAGTAGTGCAGATATTCTTGATCTGTATGAAAAAAATAGTTTAAGACAGACATACTTCCGATTCTGAGCTTTCCTCCCTGTCCCTTAGTGTCTCTTGCAAAGCCAGAAGCTAGACTAGCTTGCGGTGACACTGGGAATACAGATGATATATTGTGCTTGCCTACAGTACCACTATTTGTATTCCCTAACACAGCTGGAAATGTCTTGCTTGTCAGTTGAATTCTTAAAACATTCTTTTCTGATTCCTCAGCATCAGCATCTGAGTTAAGCTTGATGATAATAATATTAAAGATCCAGAAACAGACTCAATTTCTTGTGAACAAAAATGTAATCAGAATTAAGAAACATGTCTGATAGAAGAAAAGGAAACTCACTAGACCTGATTAATAAATCAACTATATTACCTCATTGGTTCAGTTATTCTTTGGCTTTGTTTTTTGGGTTTGTTTTTACATTTTCCTGGTAGAACTGGCTTTAGAGTGTCCTATTCACATGGTAAACTAGCAGGAGAATAAAGAATGATGAGAAAAAAACCCGCTATATTATTTACATGTTGTGTAAAATATAAGAAACAAATATGTTCTAATTCTTATACCCATCAGTAGTTAGAAAGTATAATATACCAATAATTGTCACAGCAGTGATATCTCAAAAAGTTGAAAGGTTATTGCTTTTGCCTACAGTTAATATATCTGGTATTTATGTCTCACATGGCAGCTGCTTGAATTTGAATCCCCAAAGTACTTTGGCCTAGATAATAACAATTTTATTTGCATTTATAGCAATATAAATGAGTACCTTCTTGGTGTTCTGTAAGAGGATCACAACTTCATGTGCAAACCATTATTAATACTCTTACTTTTCTTTCTTATACTAATCCAGATCACAACTATAAGAATATGATTTGAATATGATCACAACTATAAGATTTTCTTTCAGATATTTCATCTTGTAGGTATGGGCTTATTGTGAAATAAGTTGGGAGCCTTAATTGGCAAATCAAGACATTTCTCCATGTACATCCAACTATTCATGTTTAGCATCTGATTAAATCTCTGTGATAGGCTTTACCCAATGTGTTGAATGATGTTCAGTTGAATTTTATTATTGTGTTCTACTTCATCCAGTATAGCTTCATACATAGCTATAAATGTCACATCACATCACATTTACTTTGGCTTCCTAGGAATATTTTAAGATTACCAAAAACATGTTTAGTCCAAAGTTTGGGCAGACTGGGCAGTATCAGATAGCTATCTCTGAATTTGGAATTTCAGGAATGAAGAAGAACACATGTTAACATACACGAAATATAACAAAAACAACACCAACAATAATGATAACAATCAGCAGAAGAAGTACAAATACAATTTCCTTCAGACCTCCTTTTCATGCTTAAATGGCTAGTAAATATAGGATCAGTCTTATATATCATAATTCTAGTAGTCAAATTAGTATCATATACTTTCTGCCTTGTGATGATTTTGATCTACATTAAAATGTCATAATTTTTTCTTGTTTTGTAGTACGTATCTTAATTTCTAACATTTCAGTAATGCCATACCTTTAGAAGATGATCTGTAGAATTTAGTTACTCTGTGTATCTAGTTTATTTTTTATTGAGTTCATAAAACAAACAAAAAATGATGAAGTCTAGCTATCATCAATTTAGGAAGGGATATGACTTCATTCTGGGATTCATTCGACATAATAACAGGCCTTTTATTAAAGGAACATCCTGGAACACTAAGTAAACCGCAGTGTACAAAAACGCCACAAGGTAAAGAATTCTCTGAAGGTTCCTCTGCAAGCAATTGAGTTGTGGAACTGGCTATCTTTATCCTTGAGACAACATTTATTGCTTTTTGAAACCCTCCAGGAATTGTCACTGGATGTTCACTAGGTATTCCTAACTTGTAAACATGGTCACTGTCCTCTGAAAGATTTTGTTTCCTTGCAAAAACCCAAATAGGTTGAATATACCCAAGCTTGATCAAATGTCTATGTGAAAACATAATTTGTACTAGTCTGTGCACAAAGTAATATATCCAGATATCTTAATTACATAGCTGGGGGGAAGGGATCTGGAAAGTTGAAGGCAAAAGGGTTCTTGCCTTAAATACATTTAGCTGTGTTAGTATATAAAATACAATCCTTCCTTCTTTTTGTAATATTTTGCAAAAAATTGCAAAATTTTTTAAGTTAGTCTTAACTTGCATAAGACATTACAGCCACTCAATTTCAGCATCTCCTCTTGGTAAGGATTTACTAGCTGATTTTTTTGGTTTTTTTGTAGTAAGGTCTTTTCTTTATAACCATGTAATATTCATACTTTAATTACTAAAGGAATGTTAGGCTATTTGTTGAATGAACAAGGATCTTGATCATAGAAATATAGAAATATAGAAATACAGAAATATAAAAATAATATAGAAATATAGAAACATAGAAATAATATAGAAATATAGAAATATAGTATGGTTTGTGTTGAAAGAGACCTTAAAGATCACCTAGTTCCAACCTCTCTGCCATGGGGAGTGGCACTTTCCACTAGACCAGGTTGTTCAAAACCCCATCCAACCTAACCTTGAACATTTTCAGAGACAGGACATCCACAGCTTCTCTGGGCAACCTGTTCCTGTGCCTCATCACCCTCACAGTAAAAGATTTCTAATTTCTAATCTAAACCTACTCTCTTTGAAACCCTTCCCACTTATCCTGTCACACTTTATACCCTAGCAAAAAGTCTCTCTCCATATTTTTTGCAGATTTTCTTTAGATACTGAAAGGACAAAATTAGGTCACCCCAAAGCCTTGTCTTTTCAAGGCTGAATAACATCAATTCTCCTAGCCTTTCCTGTTAGGAGAGGTGCCCCATCCCTCTAATCATATTGGTGGTCTCCCCTGAACTTAGTCCATGTCGTTCCTGTGCTGAGAACCCAAGAGCTGGATGCAGTATTCCAGGTAGGGTCTCACCCAACAGGAGTAGAGGGGGAGAATCACCTCCCTCAGCCTGCTGGCCACACTGCTTTGGATGCAGCCCAGATACAGCTGGCTTTGTGCTCTGCAAGTGCACATTGACAGCTCACGTCCAGCCTCTCATCCACCAGCACCCCCAAATCCTTCTCAGAAGGGCAGCTCTTGATCTTTTCATCTCCCAGCCTTTATTGATACTAAGGGTTGCCCCAACCCAGGTACAGCACCTTGCACTTGGTCTTGTTAAAACATCATGAGATTCTCATGGGCCCACTTCTTAAGCTTGTCCAGGTCCCTCTGGATGGCATCCTGTCCTCCAGGACATGTCAGCTGCACCACTCAGTGCCACCTGCAAATTTGCTGAAGGTACACTGGATCCCTTCATCTATGTCATTAATGAAGATAGGAAATAATAACACCTGCCCCAGTATGAAGAACACTAGTTGTGACTGATGTCCACTGGGACCCTGAGTGTTGACCACTACCTTCTAGATGCAACTGTGAAACCAATTCCTTGTCCATCTAACAGTTCCTCCACTGAATCCATTTCTCTCCAATTTAGAGAGAAGCAAGTTGTGAGGGACCACGTCAAACGCTTTACAGCAGTTCCAGATGAGTGACATCTGCAGCCCTTTCTTTGTTCATTGATGAACTCTCTCCATCACGGATGCCTACTAGGTGTGTCCGGCAGGACTTGTCCTTGGTGAAGCTGTGCTGGCTGCCTCCAATTATCTCCCTGTCCTCTATGTGCCTCACTATAGCTTCTAAGGGTCTGTTCTATGATCTTCCTGGGCACAGAGGTAAGGCTGACCAGTTGGTAGTTCCCTTATAAAGATAGGCCCAAGCTTTCCCTTTTTCAGTCACCTGGGACTTCACAGGACTTCACAAGATACAATTTATTATATATGAGGGATATCAGATCCTACTTCAGAATGGAAGTAATGATTAAATCATTCCATGAAAGGCAAGGATTAAGTTAAACTATATTTAACTGTATCTATTGTTTTCATACATAGAACCTCAACAAAGATTACATAAAAACAATAAAAATGCAGCATCTTCCTTTTTTTATTTTTGTGAGTGCTCTTAATTCATCTGAAAGAAACAAAGTCTCTGGTGAAGGTATTGTCTATAATCAATGCCCTAGGTCCTACCTTGCTTCCAAAAAACTTCAAAGAGGTTCCCAAACTGAAACATATACTTGACTTTGTTGAAGGACTGGGGCATTGAAAGTTGATGATAACGAAACAAGAATAAAGTAAAAGAGGAAGTAGAGAACTTTTGGAATTATAGATTTCAGTCTTTTGTGCTGGAGATATTAAACTCAGATATAAAACTCCAAACATTCTGAATTTCAATTTGAAAAGCTGTTATTTTTAAATTCATTCTCCACTATTGGAAGGCTGTTTTAGAACCTGATTTCTTTAAAACTATAAATCTAATTTCACACACAGAGAGAAAGGGCTACATTTAAAGTCCAGTTTACCTCAACACTGTATTTTAATTTAAGTAACTTTTTAAAATTCAAGAACTTTTTGTTTTTTCTATGCTTCTAGGTAACACTCATGCCAGCTAACTCTTTCATTAGCTTAAAAAGCTTAGGAAAGTAAGTTTTACTTTTCTCCAAAAGATTTCCAATCACCCTACCAGACTTCTGCAGCAGTTGCTGTTTAAGCTTCCATATGATGGGCAGTACTATTAACCTTTTTAGACTTCCAAAAATTGTGGGTTAACTTCTCCAAATACAGTCTTATCAGCTTTACTGCAGTACTTTCAGATACAGTTAGTCAATATTATGTTTCTCGCACTAGTAGTTTAGGATTTTCTAGTTTTCTGACTCATCTACTTGCTATTTGATCAAAGTGCTGGCTCTGTTTCCCAGTGAGAAGAATAGCTTTTTCACTGATTTTGTGAAATTCATATGTTCTCATGTCTATTGATACTATATGTTTTTCTTTCTCTCTATGCATTGTATCTCACACTTATGTTAGTTCCCTTAAGTAGCATTCTCTAAAACCAAAAGATTAATTTGCTTGATTTAATTTAATTAAGAGATCATTTGATTAATTCTTATTTCTCTTTCTATTTATTTTTTAAATTATTCTTGTGAATCACAACAAGCCTGTCACAAAGAAAACCATGTACATATCCACGGATGTTTTGAATTATCATCTCTATTACTGTTCTGTTTTCTTGTCTTATTGCCATTTCCAGCAAACTGTTCTTATCTTATCCCATAATTTCTGCCTTTTGTGCCTCCCATTGGAGGGACAGGAAGGGGAGTGGTGCATGGTCTTTCTAGCAGGAGTACTAAATTTGGGGAATACCATTCCTAAATCATGACATAGCACCACTAAAGCACTTTCTTCTGTTTGGTTTAATAATTCTTGCTCCACTGCAGTAAAAATTTTCTAGTGACACAGCCAAAGGCTGACCAGCAGTTTCTTTCACACTGACTATTTTCAGGGTGCTTTTCAGGTTCATGTGCAGAGCTTTTGTGATTTTTGGTGTGTGGGTGTTTTTGTTACATATCTGTCAGTTCTTTTAAATTAGAAGTTCACTATTTATGTGGGCCTATCTATTCTTCAGATTGGGCCACAACCTCAGTTCTCTCCCTTGCATCCTGCTTCTCATCTGTAGATTGATTTCCCTATGACTACTTTGTACAAACTCTTTTCCAGCACCAGCCCTAGCTAATTCCAGTTTCCCCCTTATGTGCTTAAGAAGAGAGTAGTGCTTTTTCACTGCTGTTTTATCTCTCACCTTCAATCTCTTTTTCCCCTCTGCAGTGCAGCACACTAGCTTTTCTATTCTACATTTGCTACTAGACTTCTTCATAAAACCATAAAAATGCTGGTTAGTAGGGAGCTCTGGAGATCATCTAGTCCCAGTGAAGGGATGAATACTGCCAACACTAGATCCAGTCACCAAGTTTCCAGCCAAGTTTTGTGAACTTTTCAAGGATGGAGATTCTACTATACCTTTGGGTACCATTCTGCTGATCATTCTGTTTTAGTTTTACTCTACTCTCTTAGTGGAGAATACTTTTTCAAATATCCAGTCTGAATATCCCAAATCATTACATGCCATCATTTCTCCCTGTAATATCATTTGTCACTGCTAAAAAGCCCCTGGCTCCATTATCCTCAGAACTGTCCTTCATCTGGGTGTAGGCTGCTCACAGATTCCTGCCCTCAGACTCCTGTATTCTGGATTAAGCTCTACTCAATATTTCCCTTCAGGCTGTACCACAGACTTATTAATACTCCTAATTGTCTTGATACCCTGCTACTGGGCTCTTGGGAGTTTTTCAACAATTCTTTTGCACAAGGCTGGCCAAAACTTAACAGGTGTGGCATATACCATTTGTGAAGAGACTGCACTATTAATTCCAGTTCTGTTTGATCTCCATTGTAATCTCATGACCTTTTACCTGGGCTGATATTAAGTTTGTTGGTTCTAAAATGGTGCCCACTTGCTACAGGTGCAGAACTTTGCGTATCTCCTCACTGAACTTGAGGAGGTTTCTGTTGACCTAAACTTAAAATATCTCAGTATCGCTCTGGACTAAAGCTCTATGGCTAATTTCCATCCTTGTCTCCAGTTTAGTATCTGCAACTTTGCTTCTATCATACTGTGGTTTTAGTCAACCAGCTGAACAAGATCAGTCCAGTGTTGCTCATTGCTTGTTAGTTAGATATTGAGCCATTGGTTATTGTCCTTTGAGCCACGAAGTCTGGCCAGTTTTTAACTAGTCTCTTTTCAGACTTCTTTCACCTTGGCATTGTGGTCATAATGCTCCTGAAAAACATGCTCTTTTAAAGCAAAGATCAGAGTCCATAGGAGGTTTCTCATGAGTTCTTATGACAATGATTTGTTGAGTAGCACACAACAAAATGAAGTCCCATGTCAGCACTTTGAGGTAGCCCTCTTTACCAGGAAAAAAAAAAAAAAGCAAATGGGAAAAAAGAAAAGACTATGCCAATTACCACACAGATCCTACTTTCTCTGCCAAGAAAATTCACAACCATACAAGAGCAAATGTTTTGCTCTAATACTTTTGTGATGGGAAGCTGCTGAATATTTGCATGTTCCATTGGGTATCAATGCAGCCTGGAAGATAGAAAATAAAAACCTCCCCTCAAAGTATTGCTTCTGATGAATTCCTACAGTTAGAAAAGCCCAACATGTTCGTAAGTCAAAACCAAATTACATACCAGACAAGTGAAATAATTTCTAAACATTTGTCTTTTCAATATTGTTTTCTCCCTCCCTCTCTGGCTTAACCACACACTCCAGTGCACAGACACTCGCAGATGTCTGAGCCAACCTGCCAGCTGTAGCTTGGGAAAGAGTTCTGCATCAGGATGCTTTCATCTGCCCCACCCTGCCCACAAGGACAGCTGTAGACAAATTAAAATATCTGGCAAACAAGTTTGGATTTCAACGCACTGACTTCTGAAGCTAAATGCATCATGAGGAGAGTTTGTGCCTTCTGCTTAGAGATGCAAGTCCTTACATTTTCATCAGCCAAGCAATGAAAAAGCTCAGAAGACGACAAAGCACTTATTTTTACCAGCAAGCATTAAAGTTGAGTTTGACAATAATGTTTTAAACTTCATTTTGGAGTGTCTTTTAGCTCATGGGAGCTATCTTGCTGCAGTTTTCAAAGTACAGCCCCTACTAGACTCTTGTCTCCAGGGAGAGTTCTTCTCAGAACTGGCCTTAGAGGTACAGCCTATCCCTGGTAGATTTCAAAGTCTCAAATATTTATGCATGTATTTACTTAAAACACATTTAAGTTTACATTAAAATGAGAATTATAAGATCAGAAAGGTTAATTTAAAAACTCTGAGCATTCTCTAATTAACTGACTCTAAAATACAATTGCTGTGCTTGTCTGGTACTTCTGTGTTTTGAAATTCCTGTGATGACATGAAGTCTCTGAATCACAATAACACATTACTTAGCACTGTTGTTCACCCTAATTGCTCTGCTATTGGAATTCACAAAAAAAATAAAAGCAAGATGTTTCCATACACTCAGAACATATTCATGATGGTTTAAGAGAGGCTATTTGACATTTAAATCTCATTTAGCTCTCATTTGATTTTGCATTTAAGATATCTTGGTTCAGTTGCTTTCTGTGTAAGTGTGATGGAACCCAGATTGTTTGAGAGCATTTTCTGAAAGTCTACGTTGTGCTGGGAGCATGGGATTCCCCTATAGTCATCTTCTCATGGTCTGTACTCAGTAAATTTACAACATTTTATGGTTGTGTTAACTGTGTTTCAGTTTAATTTTCAAAGATGCCTTTCTCTTCTTGCACCTCTACCTTCCACATTATTATTTAAGTGCTATATATGGAATTGTTTGCACCTATTACAATAAATGTCTTTCAGCTTGCCAAATTGATATTAGATTTTTTTTTAATTGCTCATATGCTGTTTTTGTGTCTGAATTTTTTTTCATGTTATTTGTCAATTCTGAGAATGTATTGGAAAATATGTTCAAGTGTTTATGAGTAAGGTAAGAAAATATTTTTTATTCAAAATATTATTTATGTGCTGTCATAACCCCTAAACTGATATATAATTTTTAATGTTTTCCTTGGCTTTTCCATATTTTGGATAGTATCTTTATGCACGGGAGAAAGACAAATTATAATTTTAATTTTTTGCAGCTTGAATACACTGAGCATCTCTTTTACTGGAATTTTTGATGTTTTTAAATGCAATCAATAAACATTGTAACTAAAATATTTCTAACACATAAGTTTTGTTTTTATCTGGATTTTATGGTTTACCTTTTCCTTTTCTGAAATCTTGATCATATGAAGAAATGATCGTATGAAGAAAATGCAGTTCTCCTGTGATATTGTTGCACTTTGTAACGGTGAGAAAATGGAGTAGTTGCCAGCTACCCAAGCCCATGAACTTTGAATTTTCTGCTTTATTTAATATGGAAAATCAGAGTACAAAGCCTAACACTAATATAATGCAAAGTTTACATATTTTGAGTCTTGGCAGATAAGCATGAAAGTTAAAATTGAAAATTAATCTTGATTCTTTCCCTGCAGCAAAAGTTTAATTGTGTTTATTACTGTGTAATTCTCTTGTAACAATTAGCCCACACATTTTTTCACTCTTCAACAAAGGCCCTAATTCTTCAAATACTCCTTAACTGCTGCTGGATATTTCCTGGGACTGCACACAGAAAGTAAAGTTAACTACAATCATACATTTTTACATGGTTAGATATCAACTAACTTCAGTAGGAAAAATTTGGAAAGCTAAAGAAACAGCAAAAAAAAAAAAAGTCATCAGTTTTATAGATCTTTACAAAACCCGAGTCTACCTGTGTTAATACTTATGAATGGTTCCAGAGGTAATTTGATAAATAGTCCCATGGTGATGAATTTCTGTAATCTAACTTTTACCTCAGTGGATTAGTTGTGGTGGCACATGCCTTAGAATGAGGCAGCACCAGAACTGGAGGGAGATGGTGCAGTGTGTGCAGTAAACACACTGATTGTTTAATTCTGGAGTACTAACATTTTTTTCCAGTGTCACTCTGCAAAAAGCAACCTGAAAAATAGTTAGGTGACTGATTTATGTAAGTAGATATATGGAACAATAAATTCTTATTAGTATATATTTTTAAACAGGGAAAACATCTGTAATTTCTGTAACTCTAGTCCTTGAACTTGTATATAATTTCATTCCATTTAGTTTTTTATCTTTACCATATATTGCAGTTGTGTTTACTTTTAGTGTATTAACAGTCCCTTGAAATTCCTGATAGAATAGTGAGCATCTACAATACCTCAGCTCTGCTATTAGTTCCTAACAAAGAAAGTAAAGCATTTAGCATTTGCTCTGGGAAGCACACACTGGAGTTAACACATCCTGATTTATTCGTTTCAGCCATTAGCGGCAAAACAAAATAACGTGGAAATGCTTTTGGTATCCTGTGGTTCCTCAATTTGTCTAGTTTCTGTCCTATGATTTATTTTTCCTAGATTCCATTGTCACCAGTCTCAGCGGCACCCTCCCAAATTCTGCAGTGACACTCGGGAGATAGGGAGGGCAGGCACGGCTTCCTCTTGGAGGCGGGAGGTCAGGCAGAGTGCTAGGAGGGCAGCGTGGGGTCACAATCATACAGTAGGAGTACAGGGAGTACAGTTCGGTTAGCATATTGTTCTGGGGCCGAGAGCCTTTTTCAAACTCTGATCCATCTTCATCCTCGTAATTAGGCGGTCTGCGCTTTCAAAGAAAGTGTTGCTATGAAACACGTTGGCAAATGAAGGCAAATTTGAGGCCTCCTCGTTTAAGTGTTGGGCTCATTGTTCTTGGTGGTGTAATTGGTGATCAAGAAGGCAATAAAACGGCATGGCCATTAAACGGCCCGAGCTGAAATTGAAAGGGGAGCATTTATGTGGTGCGAGCTGCTGTGTGGAGGCTGTAACTTTCACCCTTACATGAACCAGAGTTTACCTAAAGGCCTGATGGCATGGCTCTTTTTTCACCTCCAGGAGGCGGGGAGAAAAGAAGGGAGGGGGAAAAAAAAATCAAAACTAAATAGAATTAATGAGCCTTCACACATTGTCCTGTTTCTTTTGAAGTGAAAAAGCTGGGCAAAAATTAAGTTGGATAAGAGAGGGTGGCAAAGAAACACCATTAATATCAGGTTGTAAATTCTACAAAACATTAACTTCATTACATGGCAATTACTGTCTGTAATTGGCAGAACGAAAGATTCCACTTTCTCATCAGTTACTAGTTGTATAGGACTCAGCATTTTTTTTTCTTGGCAAAGGTCACACCACTGCCATAAAGAATACCTTAATGTGAACTAAAAGTATAACAGGTTCTTTTGTAAATAAGCAAGGGTGTAACTATTAATTGCTGCTAAACATCTCACTGTTATTTTGTAACAAAACACGGTTCCCAACTTAGGATGATACAAAAAGGAAAGGAAATCTTTTATTATTTCATGACTACTTGGTCCTACTTTGTGAACAGAAAAACACAGGAATGAGAAAGGGATAAGACCATGGAGAAACAATAGTTGCTTTTGAAAATATCTCAAGAATTTCTTAAAACTAATTTTCAAGGGTGTGAATGGCAAGAAATAGTATGCTGTATGAAGAGGAATTATGCCTTTTTTTTTTTTTTAATTTCTGTTATTATTTCACCTTTGGATTGACCTTGCTTTTCATTTATCACTTACCTAGTGCATTTATAAAAATATTCCACATATGCTGTGAATGGAATCCTACCTCAGATTTATGTATGTAACTTCTGATGAAGTTCATGTCCTTAAGAAACATGTTCAATGTCTAGAGGATTTTGTTAGTCAGCTGTAGAGGAAGACATTTAATCTAAATCACTCTTGAAGTTTTCCAGAGGAAGTTTTTACTTTAAGAATTACATAACAAAGTAATAAAGTTCTTTTTTATTTTTTTTTTCTTTTTTGATCACAAATGAAGTCAAACAAGAGTCAAAATTTCAGAATTTCTGCTAATGAATTTCAACCTTCGCTTTAAAACACCAAGAAATTCAGAGCGAGGAACCACGCCAAATTTTATTAAAGAAATATTGAATTATATAATTTATTTCTGTATTATTAACAGAAAGCATTGAAACACCAGAGAGTCAAAATGTTTTCATTTCAGTTTGTTGGATAGAAAGCATTCTGTCCCTCCTGCACCTCACAGTACTGTAGGGCACGCTCTGGGCTGTGTTTCAGAGCTGCCAGGTTCCTACTGCTCTCTGATCTTCAGACTCTTTCTCTTTCCACACCAAATGTCGTTTCCAACATGTCCCAGACAGGGACCCACCAAGAAGCTTTGCCTCTGAGGGAGAAGAGCTCCTGGAGCCTGAGTGGTCCACATAACTTCTTTGAGATGCAGATATTCTATCATAGGCAGATACAATGCTAATGTGAAAACAAAATCAGTTCAGTTTGCTCAATACATTGAAATGATAAAAAATTCATATTGTACTAATTCATAATAAATTCTTTCATATCAGCAGAATAATATTTCCTGATTAAATATTTAATATTTGTAAACAAAATTTTTACACTGAAAGTCACTTAACAATCACTTTCCAAGTAAGTTCTTATTTTTATTGTTTTTACTTAGTTTTGCTCATTATTTTTAATTTGATAAAATATTTTTCTGATATGCTTGATCATATTAGTATTGGAACTTAGTGACTTCATAGTTTATATTTTCTCTGTGTCTGTCTCCTGAATTCTTTACTTTTCAAAGTGATACTGCAATCTCCCATGACAAAATAGCCAGAAAGGTTTAAGAGCATATCAGTACAAGAGAAAAAGGCCACAACAGGAATGCTTTCACCATGTTTAAACTGGTTCAAGGAAGGAAAGGCATAAGATCTCCCTGAGGCTAATAGTCTGTAGTTTGGAATATGTGTAAAAAAGTGTGGATCTGTTTGAGTTTTTTCTGAGAAATATGAAACCCAGTGGTGAAGTGGAAAGGTGCATGAAAGATATCTGAGGAAACTGTCAAGTAAAAAAATTGAGGAAAGTAAAATTATTCAGTGTCAGTGAGCCTTTGGTTGTCATGTATACATAGGCCAGAATCTGGCCTGTGTCAAACTGCATTTTGAACTATATTTGATCAACCAAAAAAAAGGAATGTATTGATTCAGATCTATTGAGACATCTTGACACTTTCTCAAGTGATAAGTGTTAGAACAAGTTAAATTGTAATTGGATCACAATGTTTGCTCTGTGGCTACTACAGCTATACAATGCGTGTAGAATTGTACACACAGCTTTTCTTCATGGGGAACTTGCAAGAGCAACACATCAGCCTGGTTTTGTCAATCCACAATATATCCACAACATATGAGAGGAAGATGCCCTGACAACAGGTCATCAGCTATTTCATTTTACATCACTGATATTTGCCAAGTCCAGTGCAAGTCCTCCAGTCTCGTGGCAGTGTTTGGAAGAAGCCCTTGCTGAAGCAGGAAAGCTGTGCAGCCTGACTCAGTGCAATGCAATGCAATGCTCTGACTGAAGATCTGCAGGCAGTAAACACAGGTCACTGTTGCACTCCTCACAGACCAATTTGTACTGCCTAAAAAGGACACCAATGAATATTCTTCCCTAGAGCTGCACTGCTCAGTAATATAACAGCTCTGCCCAGTGGAGTGATGACCTTTCCAGGCTCTCCAAGCCTGTCCCATCAGATGGCATCACACCATAGCACCTGTACCAGAGAGGCAGGAGCCAGATGCACCCTCCGTAGGAGAGGGCTGCTGGAACAAACAAACATGTACAGACAAGACTGACAGTGCTTTCATCGGTATCAAAATAGGAACGAATTGATGTACTACAACTGAGAAATATGTCCTTTCCTAGTCAATTTTGATGGCTGTTTAGATGTAAAAGTTATGTTTGAAAGCTGGGGTTAGACTACCGGTTGTAAGTGGGATATATTTTGTGCTGAGGAGAGAAAGGAAGATGAGGACACAGATAATGTTTTTGTTAGGCTTCTATTTTTAGAAAACAATATTCTTCTTTCTTTTTTATAGTATTATTTCACCATAGAAATACATTTAATGTGATCTTTTTATCTTAAATATTTCATAGAAAGTGTTACTCTTTTCAAGAAGACCTTTAGGCTTTATTCTTTTAGAAGAAGGCTTAAGTCACTTCTAAAATGATAATAAAGGAACAGAAAAAATTCTGCACCACACAAATAGTCTATTATGTTACTGTTTGAAAAGTAAAACTGAAGGCGAATCCACTAGAGATTATCTAGATAACTTCTGTCATAACAGAAGGCAAAGAGTTTAAGAAAGGAGAAAGTTTTAAATTATGTAAAGTCTAAATTTTCACAATGTAAACTATAGAAGGAAATACAGATTTATTAATGTCTTGGTCTTCTTTCCCATAGACTTTTCTTCCCAGCTGAATGAACAGATCCATCCAGTAATGTGCCTGCATTTAGTGCAGTTGTCCTTCACAACACATCCAGCTCCAGTGGAACTGTCAAAGGTGCTTGGCGTACCTGGAGAATTAAGTGACTCTTTCATTCTTTGAGCATGACAATGCTGATTATCATCAGCAATCTTAAACTGCTCCAGCAGCCTGCACCCTGTCTATTTACAGGGAAGAAAGAATCTGTTCTCAGTCCTGTTTAGTCTTTGGCCTCTTTTCTTGGAACACCAGCCAGGACCCAGATTCTGACAATTCCTATGTGCTGAAGAGTAAAACTCAAGTTACAACCTGAATGTTGTCCTGTACATTTCATCTCGATACATTTTGAGAGATGGTGATTTTTAATTTGAATTCTGTGGCTGTACAGAATTACAGTCTAAATTAGTACAGCTTTTCATCTGCAAACTGCAAAGGGTTTCTGCCTCTTAAGCATAATGAGAGATACCTTTTTTTGCAAGGATCTATATCTGACTTTGAATCCATACTTGTTCAGTAACTATGCAATGCACTTTTGCCATTGTCACCAGAGCTCTGGTGAAAATTTGTCAAAATATATTTGTGGAGTAGGGTGTAAATACAGCAAGCTCAGCCTCAGAAAATGCAGCAGTATCTCACATTGAGAAAAAGTCACAGAATTATAGATGTGATGTCATTAAGTCTAACCAGTCAGTTTAAGGAATACCAGAGATGTGGGACAGGTAATTTCAGGGGACAGCTCAACTCAAAAATAATATCTCAGCTATATATATATATATTTTTTTTTTTTTTTAATGTGGGTATCACTAGTCTGATATCTGATGAGGCTAGAATTGAGTGACACTTAAAAGAAATCAGTGATTGAAAAGGTTTGGGTCTCTCTTTAGAGTTCTGGGATGTAATAAGATTCATGCCAGTCCTGCAAGTCACATTTTTCTTTCTCCAGCTGGATGTGGGATTTATTCCAGGCAGAGGCCCAGGGAGTGATATGGCAATCCATCTTAGTATAATTATGTGAGCACTGCCACATAAGATCTGATGCCCTCAGGACAGAGCATGCTTCCAACTGCTTTGTAAAATTATCTTAAATACTTCATCAGGGCAGTTCACATACCGTTCCATAAGTGCTTCTTTCTAAAGCTTCATGGGGATGTAGGTGAGGGAATTAGTCCACACCAAGCTCATTTTTGGCACATTGAAATATCAGTGTTGGTATGATACATCTCAGAGGATATATTACATGATGAGATAGGAGTGCAAAGTATAGAGTTTTGGAAGTGTCATAACTTTGCAGCAGATTAACCATTTCCTACTGTTCACATGGAAACATCTTTCCTTATTGAGTCCTACTGTATCCAGCACAGGCCTCCAATTTCCATTCCTTACTGCTTTTCATCTCTTAATCCTATTTACATTTTTCCTCTGAAGTCATATTAACTGTATGTCATGTTCTTACTTAAATAGCTGAATTGATTCTGCCTTTGCACTCACGTTTTGAATTTGAGTGCTGCTGTACCTGGCATGTACCTTTTCCAAAGATTTTTCCTTTTCAGATGCCAAAACACACCATGAACACTAAAGGATTGCAGAGGAAGTGGCTTGTATGTGATCAATTTTGAGCCTTATTTGTAAATTTCACTTTGGTCGACAGAGTGGTCACCAAAGGAAAACTTATGACTACTTGCTGAAAGTGAAACTCATGCACACTCTATTGGCATGATTTACACCACTAAATATTCTACATGTTTTTAAAAACACATTTTTATTTTTTTTTTCACTAGAAGTCATTACAACTTTGAATGAAAATATAGTAGTAAGTCTGTTTCCATGAGCATTTATTAAAAAAATACCTCTGAAACATGGTGTAATTCCCAGCAGGCAAGTTAATGGCAAGTCTCCCAGTTTAAGAAGTGATATACCAGACTGATGGTGGTCAGATCCTTTTATTAACATTGATATAAGTTTCTGTGTCATTTTCATCAGAATGCATATTCCTCTTCACTATTTTCTCATTCCCAAACTGTCTTGACCATTATCTAAACTCTTGCAATTGTACCAACAGTGGTTCCAATAGAAATTTGCTAATTTCTTCACTAGGTGGGAATCTAAAATCCTGCTCTCTATTTCGTAGCTACTTTCCTCCTAGACTTGTACAGGAATTATGAGAGCAAGGGGTAACCCTTGGCTGGAATATGGTACTGGAGACAGAAAAATACATAATCGTCAGAGTCACTGTAATTAATTAATCTGCCAACACAACAAGGAACACAGACATTCATCAGAGCTTTGAAAAAGACCAATAAGCAGCTCATCCACCAAGGCAAATCTGTATTTAACAGAACATTTGTGAGATTTAGCCAAATGCTACCACAATTACCTGAACAATTCCTGTCTATCTGATAACCTTCTTCTCCCTGCATGGCTCAGTGTTGCAAATTCTCTTCTATTCTAGAGTGTCCTCACTGAAGTCTGGTAGATACTGTATTGAGCTTCTTTCATTATTGTCCTTATCACTCAGCTGTTTGCATGCACTCATCTCCTTCAGCTTCCTCTTTGTTCAACTACCAGGCTGGTTTGCTAAGCTTCCAACTTTGATGACACCTAAGCTGTGTCATTCTCACTGCAAAACCCGATATACACCAAAGAAAATGTTATTATTTAGTAACTTGTCTCCTGTCATAAGCAACACCTTTGCTGATTCCCTGTTCTACAGTTTTGCAACCGTTTTGCAGCCTCTCCCAGCAGAAGAGATCCCGCAGCTGAGGCAGCTTTCCCTGGCAGCAAGGCTGAGGTTCAGGACTGTGAGGAGGCAGGATGTGCTGAGCTATTGTTTTATGCAAGATACGTAACTGTTGAAAGCTGCTAGATTACTTCATTGACTTGAAAGCAACAAAGCTTCATTGTGTATTTCTCAGTCCTTCCCTGTAAGTTTTCCTTTCTGTCTTGACACCAATGCTGCTTCTAGTCCCTCCAGCCTCTTCCTTAGTTCACAGGCCACAGACATCCATAACCCTGCACTCCCTAACCTCTCCTTCTCAAGGGTCTTTGTTCAAAGGTGAAACGTGATGAAAAAAACAATACCAGTGAAGAGTTCCTCTCTTTGCATTTTAAAGCATCATTTCTTCTGATTTTTATTTAAATGATTTTTTTTAAAGTAAGGATTTAAGGAAGAGAGAGGATGGGTCTGTTTTGAGTCCTCTGAAATGATAATAATTCTGAATTTTATGTTCTTTAATAAATTTATTCTCCAACTCCTTGGCTGGCTACAAAAGTAAGGATAAGATCAGGATTTAAGATATAAACACAGTCAAGTGCTGTCAAGAATGTCATCATTATCCTGAAACAGGGTTTTACAGTAAATAAAAAGACAAAAGAAACAACCTACCCTCATCTCTCCCTCTTTATAAGTCAGTTTTCTAAATATTAATTTTACCTTTATTAAAGCTAGAATTTTCATACTAATCTCAATTATGCATTGCGTCCCTTTTTAGAATAAAATATTTCATGATAGCTACTTATGATTTCCCCTGCAAAAACCCCTGGAAACGCCATGTCTAGTAATGACAGCATATACTGATAAAAACTCTGATTCTGATGAGTAAATAACCACAAGAGTGAGGTATTTATCTTGATAATAAGTTATGTGAGGAATAGTCCACTTTAATTGTAAATTTATGAGAATGGTCACTTTATTATTTCTTCCATATGAAATCAAGAAACTCCTTATGATTTTTTTTTGTACCACCAGTGGATAAACCCCATAATTATGCTCTAGAAGGAAAAGATAAATCTCTGACTGTGGCTTAGAAAACAAGCATAAAGTAGTCAAATCTATGCAACAAACTGTCTTTGAACCATAGGGTCATCTATGTGTCTTCTTTGCAATACAAATCCAAGCAAGCATAATTCCTTTTCTAGTCTAAGTGGCCTAGATAGTAATGCATGTGATTAAAGTTCTTGTTATTTTAATGAGTAAAACATACTTCATTTATATATAAGTCATAAGCCAGAAAGTTGCATGTTCATATTCCCACAGTGTGAGTTCATATTACACAATATACTTACTGTCAGGAATGAAGACAAGATAATTATGGTTTTAAGGACGCATAAATCCACCCTTTCTGGAGCACAAACGAGTAATTAAAGAACTTGTAATTGGTTGTTGTATAAAGAGATTTTACAATTATGACATTTACCAGCCAGTTCATGTGCCTCTTTCAGAATACAGATGCACTTTTTAAAGCAAAGTTCATTCAGTCACTGGAAACCACCTCAAATTCTCTGCTTTTGCCACTCTACATCTTTACACATCTCTAAAAGTTTTCAAAATTTTGTTTATGCATAAGATGGGTTTTATTTTCCCTTCCTATAAAGCATTGTACATGCTAAAGCTAAAAACCCCAGAAAGTGAGGTTTGAAGAATATATTTAAGATTACCCAAAAAGGATAAATATTCCAATTCTTAATACAGGCATTTTTATAAAATACAAAGCTGAATTATGGTACTGCTATATTAAAAATTAAAGCGACTGTACCCCCTTTTTTAATATTAAAAACTAAAGTGATTGTACGCCCTTTGTTCATAGATGGGGAGTAAATCTTGGTGTATGATCTCTCTCCCATGCACGTAGGGAAAAAAAAGCCCCATATATCAAATTATTATATTCAGGATTTTTGTTAACAAGACTCTGCATGTAAAAAGACCAAAAATTTCATCACATATTGAACACCAAATAACATTTTCTACTGAGACGCCAAGTCAGAACAAGGGCAGTAATATCAAGGGATCTCTTTCAGTCAATTATATATTTTGACTAAAATGACAGCAAATATTTGGAGATACTTTGGTACACTTTAAATACTGTAATTTAATCTAATTTCATAAAAAATCATATGAAATAGTTCTATTTCAGAATTACTTGTAAAATATCTGAAATTATCAAAATTAGTATATCTAGGAGAAGAAAAAAACCATAAATACCTGTATAAATCATATACACCTACAGAAGTACACCATTTAAACCCATATAATAGGATGGTCATTTTAGCTTTGCCTGCCTTGCTATTTTTTTTTTTTTTGTGTACACCCATTTCCTGCAGAATATAGATTATCATCCTCCATTACTACACAGTTACTACAAAGAAACAAACAAACAATGCACCCCTCCCTCCCCCAATTCCCAAACAAAACTAAGTAGAATTTTTTTCCTGCCACAAAGTGGAGTTTACTCTCCAGAATTATCAGGTCATATGAGTAATCCAAGAGCCTTGTCCATAGAGAAAAACTTACTTCCTTACCTCAATTCTCTCTGCCTGCATTTATTTGTAGTGTGTTTGCAGTGAGGAACTGGTCTTGGCTGCTTTGGCTGCAGCACCATAATAGTGGAAGGAAGTAGAAGAACTGCTGTTTATAATAATATATTTTGAAGAAATTTATCCTGTTCAAAGATGAAATTTCATTTACAATATAAAAGCAGTGTATCTGCCTGGTGAATGCTTAGACAATTGCCCTCTGGTCCTTAAAGGTGTTCAGTGAACTGTGAAGTCTGCTGGATCTGCTGTGTGCTTAGGGTAAAATGTATGTGATTTGCTGCTATTTCATATTTTTTCACTAAAATAAAAATATCAATATTAAGGTTAGGAAATCTCAAGATGCTGCAGTCCAACAGACTGTGTAGTCCATTCTTGCTTTAGATGACAACAGAGATGATGCAGCAGAGATTTTGGGTTGCCTAGGAAATGAAAGCCCAGTGAAGTATTCCAGGAGATGCAATGAGTACTTCAGGTATCCAGATGCAATATTTGTATAAATTCAATGTACTTGAAACTTACTGAGTGGTATTTATGTTTTCTAAACGAACAGTTCTAACAGTTTTAGGGATCCAGCATTGTACATAGATTTTCAAACAGTAGAAACTGTGAAAAGAAAGGAAGATATTTTTTCATTCACCAAATTACCTCAAGGTCAGACTAAAAAGCAAAAAATTAAAAGAATACTCTACAGCTGAGGCACGTGTAAAGAGGAAGCAGCATATCGGTAGCAGTAGATATTGCCAATGGAAGAGGGGAATGCAATCTATGAATACACTGCTGTGTCTGTACTAAGATACTTTTTAATGTTATTTACAGAAAAGTGATGAACCTGCAAGTTCTTCAACAACATTTTGTTCCCCTGAGCTTGCACACCAAAATCTTCTTATTTGCTATAAGACAAAATCTCTCGAAGAGGTTAGAAATGAGACTCTCACAGCCAGAACATGGCAGTGTTTCTTCACACAGTCTTTCCCCCTGAGCCTGGGGCCAGGCCAGGCCAGGCATATTTTTGGGTTGCAAGGTGACCACGGCAGTGCAGCACTTACTGGCCACTTTTGGCTCTGATGCCTTACAGTTGGTGGTTGGGCCCTTGAGCCAGGACGTGATGTATTCCCAGCACGGCAGCTGCATGTGAATTGTCCAGATGATGAAGTTGGCCAGTGCTGCTGCATAGCAATGGGGTAACCCAGAGAACACACTGTGCAGCCTAGCTCGGATACTACATCAGTGCTGCTGCATTCCCTGCAGACAGTCACTTGTCTGGCAAAGAAACAAGGTTACAGATATAGAGAAGGCTCTCTAAGTGCTTAAGCTCCAGTTTATGTTATGAACAGCAGCACCACGTAATTCAGAACTGTCCCTGACTATGTCAAAATGTCACTAGTTTCCTAGCATATGAGGCCACAGTGCTGGCATTAGAAATAACATGTTTTTCTTTTGGCCTGAGGGAGAATTGAAATGCCTCTCTAAATAGACCTCACTTCTTGCCATAAACGCTATAGGACACGAGGATTAAAGGTTTTGACTGAAGGCAGCATTCTTTGTGGAATTAAAAAAGAGGAATGAAGAAAAAAAAAAAGAAAAAGAACAGTTGATGTGCAAGAGCAGAGTTGTGTTCTGTTATCCATTGCAGAGTGCATAGCAGTCGTGCAGGTTCACCAGCACAGTGAATAGCAATGAAGAAAAGAAATCCAAATTATATGAGTCTTTAGAAAAATGAATATGAAATGTGTATCTATATCTATAATATGTATATACACACACATGCATATATACATGTGCATATATCTTCCATGTAATTGGCTAAAACAGTGTGTGTATATATATGTGCACACATTTTAGCCATCATCCTGAACCTTTTCTCTTGCTCATGAGTAAACTTACTATAAAGTTGAGATATTTAAACCAAAGATTAATTGCAAAGTATTTATTTATTTTTTAATATCTTTAGAGATCCTTGATTTTATCCAAAGGCAGAGGCAAATTGAGAACAAAAACTCTTTTAAAGAAATCAAGAGATTTTTTGTTTTTACACACAAGGTACAAAATGCTGTTCTTCAGAGAATTAGCGAGCCAAGATTCAAATATTATCCAGTCTGCATAAGCCAATAAACCAACTTAATTTTTGAAATATTTTGCGGTTTTGCACTTCTAAGTGCAAAATATTGAGCTACATGATACATTTATGAAAAGTTTATTCAGACATATTAGGAATGTATCTTCCATATAATGGTCTGTTAACTTCCATAGAGAGCCACCCTGAGCAATTCTACATGGCCAGCCTAGAAATCTGCTTAGAGGTGTCCCTGTGTTGGAAGAGTACAGAAGGCTGGCCATTTGCCTATTCTGTTCTCAGCCTGTGGAAAGACTAACCCTTTCAAGAAGTAATATTTCCTTATCCCTGCTTCCCTGTTGTTCTTATTTAAGAAGAAATCTGTGAACATTTTAAGTCATTCATCCCTTAGTACAGCAAATACTCATTTTTCCTTTAGAAATTCCAGTGAGGATGCCTGGTGTGCTCCCCGTGAGCACGGAGCCAGGACTGCTGGGAGCTTTCCCAGATCCATCAGGACAGAGCTCATCCCATTGCCTCAGCCAGGAGCAGGGCAGTAGAGGGAGCACTGGCCACCTCCCTGGGAAAAGGGTTCAATGGCTGCCTGGAGTTTGAAAACCTTTAGGTTTGAAAACCTTGCACTTTGTTGGGGATCTTTCTTTCCCAGTCAGGTTGAAGCCACATCCACAATAATACAATATAAAATTAATTATGCTTTGTTGAACGTAATTTGATTGAGGGTTAAATAATAGTTTAGATCGATTCCAGTAACTTTTGATTTAATGCCATAATTTTTTATTAATGAAAGCAATATAAACGTATTCCTTGTAATTTACAACTACTCATTTGTTGGACAGCATGACAACAGGAGTTCTGTACGCATCAGTTTAATGCCAGTTTCTTATTTAAAGGCTGTTTTGCCTTTAAAGTAGAAAGAGAAATTCTTCAGCTGCAGAAAAACAGTGTCCATTGCCCCCCCAAACCCATGACAACAATTCAAATGAATGCAGTAAGAAAAAAAAAGAAAAATGCCATGGCACTTGGACATGAGTGTCAAGATAAACAGTCAAGTATTTGTGAAGTTGATTCTCAAAGCAAGGGGCATGACAAGTGTAATTCATGGCCCCTAAATCACTGATTTATCTCTCCCTGAGGCAAGACATTTGGGAAAAAAAATAGTAAAAACAAGTTCTGAAAGTTACATATCCAAATCTATCACTTACCTGGATGAATGCCACAATTTCCAAAGTTCTGGGTATTCTCATGTCCCACTGACTTCCTTATCAATATGGACAAGTCAGAACTTTTGAAAAAAGGCAGATCACATATTTAAGAACCACAGTGATTGAAATATATAGTTGCAGACATTCAAGATTAAAAATACTTTCTTTAAGCATTGTTCTTCAGATCCTGTATCATTTTAATAAAGATGATAGCAGAAAGGGACAGTTGTTAGATCTTGTTAAACTGTGCAAATATAAAGTATTAGGCAAAAGAATGCTATTCATTATCAGGGGAAAAAATTAGAAAAAGAGTGGGGTTTGGAATCTGTAATAATAGTCAATCTCATATGCCTAATACTACTTAATCACAAACTTAATAAAAATAGAAATATACAGTTCCTTTTAGAAAGCTAACAAATATTTCCTGATGTGAACACACTATGAGTCTTGTTAATCACATACTGATCCATCACATGCTGTTACATATAGCAACTGGATTATGCAAGTGGGAAAAAAAGACAAAGTAAAAAATCCGATCCAACCCACTCTATCTTTCTACTTTATTTTTCCCCCTCCTACACTGAAAAAAGCAATAAGCAGCAGGGCATCATCTACTTGACACAAACTTTTATTGTTCTGGTTTAAGTGTTTATCTTTATTGTTAATAAAATTAAAGCAGCTTCTTTCTAACTGTTTTGCTTGTGCAATCACTAAAAGGGGCCAGAACGGTGGCAACTTCTTTTGCATGCACTTTACTGACTTTTTCTGAAATCACGTGGTATGATCAGTCCAAATCAAAGTAAATGGAAAACCTGCTCTAATTACTGACTTCAAAATAGAATCAAAATCTGCAGTGCCGCAGAAGGTCTCTTATGTTTACAGTCTTTTAGTTCCCTGCTCCAGTTAGAGAAGAGCTGAGCAGCACAGCTTGTTGCCATTACCATTATTTGCTGCCCATGGATTGTATATGTGAAGCTCCTAATGGGCATGACAGTGCACTTACAGGTAATTAACTTACGTGAAGTAAGAGTAACTAATTGACAAAAATAGCCAAGAATTCTTCAAAATCAATAATAAATCCACTGCATTTTTTAAGGAAGTAAAATAACATAAATAGCAGTTTACTCTTTAGCTTCCTCTTTATGCCTAAATCCAACTCTTAATTTCATGTTTCATGTTAATAAAAATATATAATTCCTTAAAAGCAAATCAATCTACAGTACAACAGATTTCCTATAAGAGGATAATATTTTGTAAAGCATATCCCAATGCAAGTCCTCACCCTCACTCATGGCTTCAGGGCCCCCAGGCAGCATCATACACAGTGTGAGTCAACACTCCCACTTCTCAGCTCTTCTGGGTCCTGCTGCTAGCACAGCTGGCTGTGAGGAGGACTGGGCTGTGAAGGCTCTTTTAGGTTCTCTACACAGAACAGAAACAGGTGAGGCATTCACTTTGGGTTCTTTGAAATCTAGCCTTCCTTGATCTGGACAATTTAGCAAGGAGAAGAACGAGCATTCTTTTCGATCTCTGGAGTTCCCACACCCTTGTGGCACTTGAAATGTACCCCTCAAATTAAAGGTACCCTATAAAGGTGCTATAGTGAGGGCAGCTCAAAGCTTTGAATTCCTAGGAACAAATTTGCAGCTTTACAGCACTTTTTATAAGATAAATGCAACTTTTCTTTTCTTTTCTTTTCTTTTTTCTTTTCTTTTCTTTTCTTTTCTTTTCTTTTCTTTTCTTTTCTTTTCTTTTCTTTTCTTTTCTTTTCTTTTCTTTTCTTTTCTTTTCTTTTTTTCTTTTCTTTTTTTCTTTTCTTTTCTTTTTTTCTTTTCTTTTTTTTTTAAGATTAATTTAGCAAACAAAATAATACAATGATTGGGAAAGAAAAAACAGAGTTACCCTCATCAGAGCGGGTTCCAATGCATCTCCATTCGCTGCTGTGCTTCTATTCATCTTCCATGGAAAAATAGGTACTATGCCCTGGAAAGCAACAATCCTGACCTACAGCAAAGACTGTATAGATGGTATATAGATGGTAGATTGTGGTATAGATGTCACTCAATGTGGACACTAGTGTATTGCTGGGGAAAAAAGGGGTTAATGTTCTAGTCCATGTGAACAGGTGAAGAGCAAGTAGCACAAGAAATTGTTTTCATCTGACGCTGCTCAAACCTCCTATTAAAATCTTGCATACAGCACAAAAGTGGCAATTTTTAGAAGAGTGTTGAAATTGGAGATGATTCAGAAAAGACTTGCAAAAATAATTTTATTGCTAATGAAAGAGAAGGTTGAGAGGTGACTTGATTACAATGTATCATTCATGAAGAGAAACAAGGAAGGGGTACAAATGAGCTCTTTAATCTGGTGGTGAAAGGCATAACTAAAATCAATGGTCTGACATGGAAGCCGGACAAATTCTTCATCATTGTAGGTCTTTGGGTCACTACGGAATGTCCTTTTATGAAGCAACATGAACTATTGGTCTTGGCAGGGATTAGAGGCGGCACTCAAATGGTTGTTACAAGACTAAGCTAATCACTTCCCTCTCCTGAGAAGCTGGACATAGCAGGCAAAGCCCTCTCTTACCATTTGGTCATCTCACTGACTCAGATACAAGACAAGCAAGTTATTTGTGAGATGCTTTGTGGGTAGGTAGTTCATAAAACAGAACCATCTGCCAGCACAAGAGGATGTGCATTTGTGACTATTGCTGCTGAACAAAAGGATGTTGAGAGAGAATAGCTTCATAAAGGCACCATGATCATGATATTCTTGTGGTTACAGAACTGCATTTTGTTACTCTGCTTCAATAAGTTTGTTACAACTATAAGCCTCCATTGAACTTTTCCAAGATATAGATTTCTGCACCTTGAAAGTATATTTTTACTACTTCAAATTTTCTTTCTTTCTTTTTCTTCCCCTGATTTTCTGCTCTCACACACAGGTGGAGTGACCCTCCAGCTGTCCTGGCAAATAGAATATTTCATGAAACCAAGTGAGGTTCATGTTCTCTCTCTGGGATGTGGTGGTCATATATAACCCTCATTTTTTTTACCAGCTTCTTTCAGAATAACCACAAGTGGGATAATTCTCCAAGTAACAAGATGAGAGATGTCCAAAAATGCAAGTTTCTCCAACCTTTTCTCTGGAAAACATCTGTAGGAAATTTTTACTGTTTGAAACTCATGGGTCCTGGATGTTATTTCTCCTTTGGTTATGGATTTTGCTTAGTTGTCTATTGCTTATTGAATTTATTGCCTCCTTGCAGGTGGAGAAATATGGACAACATGGCAGTTGTGAAGATTTGCTTTAGAATGTCTGTGCAGCTCTTGGAATGGAGTTGTCTGACAAACACAAATGACTGAAGTGAGTGATTGGTGAAGAAAGAATGCTTTGCAAAATCTGGTGCTAGGGAAAGGAGCAGATTACAGGATGTTTGGAGTACAAACTTGTGAGAACTTTGTAAAAACAGAACTGCAGAATTGAGGAATCAAGTTGGAAGAGATCTCTGGAGGCCATCAAGTCCACCCTCCTACTCCAAGGCGGAGACAGTGTAGAATGCACAGGTGTTCACATGAAAGATCTAATTGTGTGTGTAAACCTCCTTTTAAAACTGAGAATAAGAGCTGGAGACTTTTTTCTTCCTGACTCTTTTGTTATTGCTCTGAATCTCTGTGGACATAATTCTTCAATTGTTAACTGAAAAGATCAAATTTGTCTTCAAGCTGTTAGAACTCAGAAGTTTGCTGGATAGTTGTTATTGGCACTACAATGACAATGACCTCCTGGCTTATTACAAGTACTTGATGTTTGAATCCAGGCTGAAAATTCCCAGTGAATTATCTCCTGATATGTCTTAGATTTAAATACCCAAATGAAACTAGAAGTCACTTCTGGATATCAGAACATGGGCTCCCTTCACCCAGGTGAGAAGGCTTTTTGCTGCCAGTAGGTGAATGGGCTTTTAAGAGTGTAAGAACATGAGACTGGCAGCCCCATGGGTACAGGTATTGCAGTATTCTTTCTGCAAATGGTGGAGTAGTGGAAAGGAACTGGACATTTTGAGAGACATCCTTCTCTTGCTATCTTCTATATTACCCTGTAATCAGATGGGCAAAGACTGAATCAGTGGTCTCTCCCAGACTCTTAATTACCACAGAGAATCTATCATCTATGAATTTGCGTCCTTGAACTCGTTTTCACTTCAAGATTTGAGATGTATTTATAACAGTTTAACTATGATGAGTGTGCAAAATAAATTCTGGCATTTTTCACTAGCTGTGAGATAATTTTTTTTCAGATGTTCTGTGGGTTCTGCACTAAAAGATAGTCCTTCTTATCTATTTTTCAGTCTCATATGAATGTGAAGCATCACAGCCTAGTCAGTCTGTCAGATTTTAGAAGCTGCTTCATATCATGATCATTCCTTTTTCCCTACACTTTTACTTTTGCTAACAGCCCCAGAGTGCTATTTCATCAGTTTGGACATGGCCTATAATGGTGAAATTTTGCCTAGCATCGACAGAAACATTTTGCAGATAAATCTCTGGCATAATGATGTCTACTCATTGCTCATGGAACTGATCTACTTCCCTCATTTAGCATCCCATCTTGCTGTGAAGGAATCATGAGCATGTGTAAAGCAATCAGACAGACAGGCAGGAACTCCCTTCCCTGTGCTATAATATGTGTTCCTGTCAGTAAGATCAGGGCTTCCTTTCATTCCTTCCTTTAATGTTCTGGTGTCATCAGCTTCAAGAGTAGGCAGGATGTCCATGAGCCATGCTGCTTTCTAGTCTCTCTTAATGGGGAGAGAGGATTGCCTTGACTGCTGGCAAGCAGGGAGCAAGACGTGAATGAAGCAAAGGGTATTTACTGTGCACTGTCATGGAGGGAAACAGTGGAGCCGTAGGAGGTTTATGAGACTGGAAAACAGATTCATCAGAAGGAAGAAGAGACAAAGAATAGTGCTGATTATCCAGCTCAAGCAAGGATTGAATGATCCCCCCAAATGCTAGAGGGATTCAAGTGTGATAGGTCTCCGTAGAAAATGTTCCTGACTGAGTAGAGTGAAACCCTGCTGGGCTGTCAGGAAGATTGTCCAGACTGCAGCTGGGGAAGCAGATTGGGTCCCATGTACCCCTCTGAGCCCTTTCACTGAGTGAAAGTGCTATTAGGAGAGTCATAACCTGTTTCCAGCTAGTCCTTCCTCATTCTTTGATTTCCACGTGCTGACTCAGCCCATAGGATCTTCCTGCTCCAGTCTTTTGAATATTGAGGCTGCTAATAAATAGTTGCTGACAAGGATCATGCTAGCTATTCTCCTCTCAAGAAGCTCATTGTTGTGGGATGCCAGGAATGCCAAAAAGCATTAATAGGTTCAAAAAGGACAAATTCTGAGGAAAAAAAATAATAAAGAAAAGCAAGCAACCAATCGAAAGCAATACACCCTCCCCACCAAAAAAAGAATGCCAAAAAGTCCAAAAAGACATCAGAAGAGTGAGTGAAAAAATATTACTTCTTCTGTTTTATTTTTCACCCCTAAGGGTGTGTTACTGTTTGGTATCAGACTCCAAATGGCTTAAGGAGAAACACTTGCTGTAACCCACTATAGATTTTATTACTTGAAACGTATTTATTATAATGAGCAGACAATAATGAATAAGATCTTAAAATACAAAGATGACCTAGGAGAAAAGGAGAGCTTATTTTTAAATACCTGGAACAAAAAAAAAAAACCCTGAATTTTACAATGATTGTGCTTTGCAAATTTAAGGCTGAAAATCTTTGGCAAAGTGATAAAAAAATGTTGAATACTTCTTATAAGTAATACAGAAATAATACAGGTACTGAAAAAATAAAAGATTAATCTAATTTTAACAGTTATCATTTCTATTGCCTTTTTAAAAATAAATAATTCACAAAGAGTTCCTTTAAATTCCTAGAATTCTTCAGGGTAATGCTTTTGCTCAGAATGATCTGTAGACATTACAGTTAAAACCGAATACCTGCTTGGAGAAGTAAATTGCTCTAGAATTATATGAAGAAAGGTGGAAAATGGGAGAAAAATATTTATAATCAGAAAGTAGAATGGAGTCCTAAAGTTAAAACTAGTATGTTAGCATGTCATTATGTCACTGTACTTTGTGTCATAATGTATAAAAATAAAAAGTAGATTTTTGTTTTTCTTTTTCTTTTGAAACCACTTTTGGTGCTGTCTGTTATGTCTAAAATTCTTTGACTTAGTGTGTCTACTTTTTTTTTTTTTTCTTGTTCCCGTACATCTGTTCAGCAGGCTCTAGGAGACACCACTCAAACACCTTGCTAGCTTTTTGCATGGTAGTTAGTTAATTAACTTGAAAGTAAATTCTTAAAAACCAAAGAAACAGACTGAAAGATATTTCAGTCCATTCCAAGAGTGAATGACAAGATTTTGTTTCCAGATGAAATTTGTTCATAAGTACTATATGCTCTGTGTGCTGGCTTTCTCAGGCATTGCTGAGAATTATTAATTTCACGTCAGCTGTTCCAGCCTTGATTTTCACAGATATTTTGCCAGTTAACTGCTGCCTCATAATCCTCCCCTTTCCAGACGGAAATAAAGTAATTGCTGGCTAAGTTTCCCTCAGTGGGCTGCCGACATGAAATTCCCAATACGTGTTCAGTGCTAACAGGAAAATTGCCCCCTTAGTGCTGTGAATAATTTTAACTTTAATATTCCTTCTTTATTTATCATAATATTTGCTCATATTTTTAAAGTGAGCTTGAACATTTGATTCCATCTTTTCTTTTCTAAATAACAGCAGAGCCCTTAGAAAAACAACTCTATACCTTAAGAAAAGGGTTCAGTAAGAGCTCACAAGGACTCCATTATCAGGAGACACTTGCAAAAGCCATTTGTGTGAGGTGGAAACTTGACTGAGTTTTGCCACCTGAGAATTGTGGGTTACTGTGCATACACTTGGAGTGTTTTCATTACTTTTATAAAAATAGCTGGTTTTATGATTTTGAATGGGAATAACCAAAAAAGAGAGCATTCTTGCGTAAAAGAAAATTTTATTGAGCATGAAAACCACTGAAAATAAAACTAACTCAGTATGGTTAACCACTGGCTTGCCAGTGCATCTGGTAAAACCAGTCGTAAAGGCACGTATCTCACACCTGAATGATGACAGGGAAATCAGCTTAGATTTTCTGGCTCCACTGTTATTGTTATGTCAGTAAAGTTCCTCTGACAAACTAAATCAGACTAGGGCATGGGATTGAGCACTGGCATGGGATTGAGGTGCCATCATCTGCCCTGTTTACCTTGGAGCTTGCCCTGGCATGAGTTTGACCAGGTCAGCTGACACTCTTCCAGATAGTCCCCAAGGCACAATTCTGGAGGCAGGATATGCTGAGGAGATTTTCCAGTAAGAATCTGGGATGTAACCACCCGGTCTGAGGGAGGGAGGGAGGGAGGGAGGGAGGGAGGGAGAGTGTGTGCAGCTCTGTGGAGGAAAGCTGGCAGTGCCTCCTGGCCCCAGGGCCTGAGGAGGCAGCCACAGGCTCTGGAGCTGGGCTTCCTCATGACAGTCAGTGCCAAAGTCTGCTCCTTCAAAGAGTCACACACCACTTTTTTTTTTCCCCTTTATTTAAGTCCATCTGAGATGGCAGTTATCATTTGTATACCACTTTGTTGTTTTGCTCATTGGTACTTACCTGGAATGTGTGAGATTTGGGTTCAATAACCTCATCAGCACAGCCTCTGGGTATCCAAAACCAATAACCCTTTAATATAGAAATACAGAAGCTGTTCTTGAAGTGAGGAGTGGAATCTAGGTCTGCCCACTCCCAGATGAGTGCTGTAGGCACTAGGCCACAGAGTCATGTTCCCTCTTGCACTGCCTCTTACATCTTCCTTGGATATATTGCATTCTTTCCTCTGCTGACATAGGGTTTCAACAGGAGCAGCCCCCTCCTTTCCCAGCTGTGTGGCTTGCGGTTAATGCAGTCTCCTGGGAGAGGAGAGCTGTGCCTCTTTATCTTTTCAGATGGAGGATATTGACTGAGTCTCAAGCACTTCAGCCTCTAAGGAATATACAGAAAGGGAGGTGATGGTAGGGGCATATGCTACCCTGGCATGGGACCCAGCAAAGTCCCTGCACACTTGTGGCGTGGTGGCACAGAGCAAATGCTGCTCCCTGGGTGTCTGTCACACCAAGGCTGCACACACACACCTCCTTCTCAGCTGGGGCAATTCCTGGGTGCTTCTCCCAGGGAACTTTCCAGTCAAGCACAGAGACAGCCGGTGAACATCACCGCTGGCTGGAAGGTGAATATGGATTTCTGAGGTTTGGATCTGTGCCACATCTGGCCCTGCTCTGCCAGGAGACTTATGTCTTTCTGGGGGATTACAGCCCCTTCTCTTTAGGAGGTGGAGAAACATCTTCACATCCTGGCAAGCTGTTCTTGTTGCAGTTGCTCATATTTTTATAAATTTTCCAATTTCCTTTTTTGTTTTTGTGTTTGTTTGGGTTTTTTGTTGTTGTTTTTTCTTTATATTGTGTTCTTATGAAGGCACAGTTTATCCAAAGAGCCTTCTAATATCAGACAGCTTCTCCTTGTACAGATTAATGCAGCCAAGGATTAGTTCTGTTCTTAAGTCTGGTCTACTTAAACAGATTCTGATCTCTAAGTATTTTGCTGTAAGACTTATTTCAAGGCTTGCGATTCTATTCCACACTGATTTCAACATGGTCAGCTGAGATTAAGTGGTTTAGATTGCGATTTCTTCTCAGATTTCTAGATTTATTTTATATAGTCAGGAGGTGGGAATATCATAGTAAGAAATAACAACTAAGCATGATTTTATTTTATATTATTTATTCTGTGACACAAAGTCTTTGGGCTTTCAGATTAAAATTAACAGTATTCTGCTATCTGATGTGTTTTCAGGCTTAACATGAAATTAGTAACTACCAATTCCATAGCTAGAAGGAGTTTCTGTAAAAAAAATTTCTCACAGAAATATAATTTAATTGGTCACAGTTAGGGAAGTGCCCAGTCATTGAATGGGAGCTGAAAGTGAATTGACCTCTTGCCCAATCAATTTTCCCTCTGGAGAGTGACTTAAAGACAATGTTGATGAGGTGCAGAAAGATTACACTTATGTTATGTCTGACAACGAGGTCTTTCAGTGCAACATGTCACAATATAATACAGTAGTAACCTATATATTCTCAATAAAACCTGAAATTTGTATACTTCATTGTGTGTGCTGAAGTATGTAACTTAATACCTAACATATGCATTCTTAAACGCACACTGAGTATCTATAATACTTCCTGAGAGTATATTTTATTAGGTTTTTCCACTTTAAAGATGGCATACTTATTTCTAGTTAATATACTTGAAAATTAAAAATATTTTTTTTGTTTGTTTGTTGTTATTTTTTTGTTATATTTAAGAACCTTAGACACATATATTTCTGTCCTGAATTTCTGTATGCTTTTTTTATGGTCACAGCACTCATAAGCTTGAAAATGATGATTTTGAGCATGCTTATTGGACTACCAAATCTCTTTCTGGTAAGAGGCGGGAATATGACTCTACTTTCTGCTTTGGAAAACCTCACACCTGAACATAGAATCTGTGGTCACAAACACAAGATGATGAAACATTTGTTTCCTTTTACTGTGGATTTCTATTAAAAGTACTGTGAAAAAAATACTCTGATCTTGTGTACCAATGATTCAGGACCCTTCACTGTATTTTAAGACACAATGCTTGGAGTCAACAACAAAGTACAAAATGTTTACTCCTGTTTGCAATACTTTTGTGCCATCTTAGTTCCATCCCTTTCACATGATTTTTAATCTATAAAAACTCTGTGATGAACCACAAAAAATCATTCAGTACAGAAAAGGATGGCCGATCACAAATGGTAAATTGAACAGAATATCTTACCATAAAAAGTCAGAATCTGGCAAACAGCACCCATGTAGTAACTCCTAAGTATTCACACCATTTTTGCTAAGTGAAATTTATGTCTGAGTTACACTGAAATTTATCTTTGTATTATTCATGTGTTCATGTCCTTCATATCAGGTCAGAGTTTTTTGAATCTTCCTGACTGAAATCTGTTTGCTGGATCAAGTATACAGTCCTCAAGGAGACAGATTCAAAATAAAATACTGGTGTTACACTATATTTTAATTCGGCTCCAGTGAAGTTGAACCAAAGTAAGCTTTTTGTGTATACTTCAAAGGAAAATTGGAAACAGTGTTGGCAATAAAGTGAATACTGCCTTAGTGTCCCATCAAAATGTGTTTTATTGCAAAATTTCAAGTTAAAAAGATAACTAGAGCAATGTGGTGTCAGAATTAAATTTCTGTGTACTTATAGATCTTTAGGATGTCAGCTTTCTTGGTCAGACATCTTGATTTAATCAGTCTATTTTCTTTTATTCATTATGTGTTTGACAAACCTTGAAAATTTGTCTCCTGGTTTTGTTTTGGCTTTTTTGGTGAAAACTAGGAAAGACAAAATTCATACTCGGGCTTTGAGAAATTATTTAATCATGTTAAAGTTAATAACACTACTGGATTTTCTTTTTTCTAGCTTTCTCTGGTTTGGTCTGGCTAACTATTCTCTATCTTGCATTCAAGAAAAAGTCTGGAGTAGCAATACTATTTGCTTAAAATGTCAGATGTAGGATCAAATTCCTTGCTAAAGTAATCTGGTTTTCAGTCCTTACTGTGTGCTACTGAGAATCATATCATGGTAATAACTGGAATGCATGATATAGTTAGCATACTTCATCTTCCCCAGGACATTCAGCTTTATTAAATATAGCACACTCAGGATGAGTTTTTAAAGGGTCCTCAATCCAGCCTTGAATCTTAATCTGTACTCTTAGCAAGTCTTGAAACTCATTTGTGAGCAAAATCGATGTAAGCAGCACATTCAAACCTGGTAGGTAGACCTTTTACTTGACCTTTTACTTGGTTGTATCAACCTGTTTGTCTCGACAGGTATAAATTCATATGTACACTTACTAAAGAGGAACATTTAAAAGCTTATTTTAAGAGCATATGACTAAAAGTGTTAGCATATTTGTTTTATGACTATTATGGTGCTAAAACATGATTATTTTTCTACAGTTGAAATTAATGAATGTATACAATAGTAAAAACATTTATTTCAACTGTAAAAATTGGCTTTACTATTGGTTAAGGTCTGTCAATCAAATTGACTTATTATGCACTTAAAACTCATTAGCAGTAGAATACTGTAGTTGTAAATTTCAAATGACTGATGACAAGAACTCTGTGAAATTGCTGCTGAATTTGTCAATTACTGTGTGAAATGTTCATTGTAAAGATAGATTTTCACTCAAAAATCATGGCTGTAAAATAATTTCTAACAGTCCAAGGTTACCTCTTGTGATTATGGTATGTCCCTCTTTTGCCCTTTCTCTTTTTTTCTGTTCCTTGTCCTCTGAAGTCCCAATGGGACTTCTTTGTGTGGCAAGACGAAGGAATGAATTGATTTGCTGGGGACACTGTGGGACAGCAAAAATCAACTGCTTTTATATTTGAGGTGCTTAGAAAGCTAACTGGACCAGTGAATCAATCCTGGTGCACATTTTACTGATAAATGACCTTATGTAGTAGAAATCAGAACTGTGAATTTCACTAATGCAGAGGGAACAGCTGCAAAAGAGCTTGTACCTTTGTTCTGCTACAGCCTTCTGGTCCTTTCTGGTCAGGATGAGTGGGGGATTTGAACTTTTTACAGAGCTAATGATTAATACAAATTCCAGTGTTTGCCATATTGCCCACTTCACAATTAATTAAATTCCCTTGGAGACAAATTGGAGAAGCATTGTACATCTTGGCCACAGACAGTTTTGCGTGGCCAAAACAGTAACAGTTCCTGTAATTTGTCTATGATATAATGAAATTAAGTGATTTAAATAAATTAAAAATGGACTGGGTTCAGCTTTCAGTAATTACAAGTCACTGAAGGACTGATACAGCAGAAAATAGCCTGTATGGCTGCTAGCCCAAGCAAGCTCAATGGGACTCTTACTTTTGTCTGTCAGGGACGAGCTCTGGCAGCTGAGGAAGCTATATTCCATCTAGTAGGTGTAACACTCTAGGAATTGGAGACATGGTAGTTATCTTCTGAAAAAGCCAAATGTTCAGTCAACAACATGTAAAGGATGTGGAGGCGTATTCTTGGGAAATTTTCTCAATAGATTTTCATCCTTATAGCTGGTTATTTCTTTCTTTACATTGAGATGCATGATTTGGAAAACAACTGTAGAAATCATTGCTGAAGGCATCTGTTTCCAGACAGCAGCCAAAAGAAGAAGGGTCTCACTCTTTAAAAATAATCTTCCAGTTTGAAGAAGAGATGGAAGCTGAGTGTACCAGAAGTGTTTCAAAGTGTTGAATCCTCCTGCTCCACACTCATATGGCAGACAAGCAACTCTACTTTTCACATGCAATGTTAGCATCCTATAGTATAAAATACTATACTATAAAATACTCTAGCTTGCACTGAAGTATTTTGAGGTGAGAACTAGACATTTTCTGGCAGTGATTTTGTACTCTTGTTCTGAGTGCACATCTTTTTTTGCCACAATACTGTTCCTAAGGAAGCCAAAAGTATTAGCAGATTCAGAAAGGACACATTTATTCCAAATAAGCAGACTGAAGGACTTGTAAACATGTTGGATACACAGGTCTACCTCAGCAAACCGCTGGTTTCCAGAGCATGAGTAGTACAATAGATGGAAGTTATCTCAGAGTTGGCTCATTTCTTTTCCTGAGCATCCCCTAGCCATTGTCAGAAACAAGATGCTGCCATGGTCGCCACTCTCGTCAGACACAACATGAAAGTTCTGCTGATATCAAAATCATTGTTATTGTTTTGTTATTAGTTACAAAGTTGAACTACTTTACCACTGTAACAATTATAGGGAGGTCAGCTTCAGTATGAGATAGTTATTTCTTATTCTATAGGATCATTCTAGCATGAGTTTCTGTCTAGACTAGTTATCTAAGAAAAAAAAAACAAACAAAAAAAACACACACAAAAAAAACCCCAAAACAAAACAAAAAAAACCCAAAACAAAAAAAAAACCAACAAAAAAAAAAAAAAAAACAACACAAAAAACCAAAAATCAACCCATAAAAATGAAATAAGGCGCTTTGTCTAGAATTCTTTTCAAGCAGATCTGAAAAAAAATCACTTTAAATGAATGTAGTGTAGTGTAGGAAAAATACTGTAATAGAGAAATTGAAATTGTCATTATCTGGTAAATTATACTAATATTTCCCAACTTTTTAGTTGAGTCTTAACTAGCATGTTTTAGAATAGAAAATACATCAGTGAACCCTGTTTCATATTTCATTTTTCAGGGGTTTTTAAATACATTTTTGGGAAGGGACAGGAAGATTCAGAAAGATTTCCAGCATGCCTTGGCTGATACTGATGCCACGCCAATTTTTAAGCCACACACATGATGAAACCAAGCAAAACGTTGGCAGGTACAGCTGCTTACCTCAGCCACAGCAACTCTACTCTGCAGAGATATGAGAAAATGTAGAGTTTCACAAAGTTCCCTATCAAACTCTTAGGTACAGCTATATTTTATATATATTTATTTATATATATTACAGTATAAAACATTGCTACACCCAAAGACTTAGTTAGTTGAAACTGTAAGCACTTAGGCTAATTTATTTTGGGATTATGGGCTTGACTTAAGCACCTATGTACTAACCCCTGCACTGTGAATTCGGTGAATCACAATGATACCCACTTTGGTGACAGTAAACAGAAGTGCTCAGAGTTTTAAGGCAAGGAACAGGAGCAAGTGGAAGCCAGTCCCAGTGTGAGGCAGGGAAAAGCTCTGGGGCTCCCGGTGCTGTTGCCTCATTGCCCTCAGCGATGGCACTCCAGGTGGGTGCCCTCTGCATGAGCCGCGCTCATTCCTGGGCAGGGCAACTCAGCACGCAGGAGGATTCTCCCTTTGGAAGGCAAGGGCAGGACACCCGCCTGGTGTTGAACTGTTGACAGGCACCTCCCTGACACACCTGTGCTGCGTTTGGAGGGGAGTCAGTGGCCAGGACCTCCCATCCTCGGTGTGCCTGGTAGCCGAGTGCTGCTCCAGACATGCCCAAGCCGGGCTGCTCATGGGCTGCCTGCGGCTGGCCCTAGGCAACCTGACAGGCAACAGTGTGCATGGGAGAGTACATGCGAGTCAGCTGCTGGGGTGCACCCCTGAGACTGCTTCCTAGCAGCGGTGTAGAAACAGCTAATGCAGGCAATTATAGCAGGAGAGAATCTTCATCTTTCTGAAATGAAAAAAAGACTCGAAGCAAACCTCAGATCTGAAGACTGACCTCTCGTTTCAGACTCTAGTAGGATGCCTTCTTACCTGCAAAGGATAGCTAGAGAGAAAAGGTCTGACTGTGATGTTCAATGCTCTACAGGGTCTGGTAGACTCTAAAACAGGAAAAAAGAGTAAAAAAGAAGTAATTTTTTTCTTTGAAATGACAACCTCTAGCTTAGACCTGAAAAACCAGAACTAATATTCTATAGTGAAATACTCTCATGAGGTGACAGCAAGGTGATTAACAAAAAGCAAACAAACAAAAAAAAAAGCCACCCCAAACACAACTCAGCTCCCCAACATATGTATAATACACACATATTTGCCATTGTTTAAACTTTAGTGTGATTTTTCAGTGTCGTTCCACTTAAGTTGCTCCAAATTCTTTAAAGCAATAAATCAAAAGTATTTCATCCCACTGAGAGAGTTCTTAACAGAAGAAGGAATAAGAAAATTAAAAAGTGTAACTCTAGGAAAAACACAGACACTACTTGTTAGTGGTGCAAGAACAACAAGGGCCTACAAACAAGTACAAATGGCAGCTTTTTGAATAAAAAACATAATAAGCAATAATCAGTATCTTATAGCATGATAGCCAAAGGCAGTGACATTTGAACAGCATGTCTTCTCTAAGCTTAGCTAGCTTGGTATTGCATATCTGCAAGTGCTTAGCCATGTTAACATAAACCCTCATTAGACAGGATTAGGCAAGAAACAGTGACAAACAGGGTGGACACTAACCCTCTGAGGAACCAATTCAGGCACTACACACTAATTATCCTTTTAAATTACTTTAGGATTCAGGGAATGAATATCAGTGTATGTGTATATGACTACATGGGGAATTGTGTTTTACATGCTACAACCTGTTTGTGTTTTGCAACAGTTTTTAAGTTATTTCTCCCCCATAATCTATTGCCAAAACCTAAAAGTGTTTATTATTAAGAATTCCAGGGTAATGATTAATTAAATTATGATATTGAGATGTTTTACCTTGTTAAGGAGAAAACGTCCAGGAGCTACTTCCTATAAGAGCCTATTAGCAACCCATTTTGGAAAAGCAGTTCAGGAACAGCAATACCCCGAGTTCAAATCATGTGAACTTCAGTAGCTTTGTCTGTAGACTTCATTACCAGAAATCCCAAGTAAGGATGACTTAAAGAAAAGACAGAAGCAATTGCTGACTCAGTGAATTGTACTTTGACTTTTTTTTGTTGATTCCTTACCTTTTTTTTTCAGGTGTTGAATTTATTATTTGTTATTTGTAGTTATTTGCTGTTATTGCAGGTTTTTGTTGAATTTGCCTCTAATACTTTTCTGCAAAGTAGAATTAACCCTCCTACATTTATAGGATTCGCAAAAGGGTTAGAAATAACCCTCCTAAATTAACTCTCCTATAGTTCTCAAATTATCTTGCTGTCATGAAGGTAAGCTGTCACAACAAACCACAATCATATTCTGGATCTATAGTGTTGATTAGCTGATACTTCTTTTTGAAGCAAATAAATAGAAAAACTTTGGTTATACTGATGCTAAACGTCTCATACAAATTGTATTAAAAGAATCTGATTAAAAGAAAAGTGATACAAAGGTGATAGTGCTAGAAAGGTGATAAAATAGTGAATTCTTCCTCTATGTTCTTGACAAAACCTAATTTTTACATTTATTGGCTTTTTATCTTTCCCTTTCACCACTGAAATTTTTTCTTAAAAAATAATCTGAGTTAGGTTATTTTGTGAATGTCATTTTGTGAATTTCATTTCATTACAAGTGTTAAAAAAACAAATTTTAAATGTAAACTTTGGCAGAAAAAGTTAATAGGGTTTTGCTTCTAAGCATTTTACTTTGGAGCAATACACTTTACTGTGGTCTTATCTGACTTGTTTGAACAGTAAAAATAGTGCATCAGAAAAGCTTTTACATATAAAATTAAAGTTAAACAATTAATAGTTATATTACCAAAATATGGCATCACTTTTTTATTGTATAACAATGGAAACATTTCAAAATGTTTGCAGGTGCATAAGTTTGATCTTCATTTTTTGTTCTAATTTTCATAAGTCAAATTTTCAAAGAAAGCTTATTTTGGTCAAAAAATAAAAGTGACAATATTTTTGCATGCTTTTTGACTAATTATATAAATGTGATTTCAGTGTGGATCTGCATTTCTTGCAGACAAAAAATTAATCAGAATTGCACGCAAAAATCTTGTACACTCATCTCTGATTCCATTAACATAGAATGAAATTCTAATCTGCTCACTTCTGACATCAGTGTTATTTCAGATTTATCTTTTAAAAAAAAATCATACAGTAAGCTGAAAGAAATAGAATTTAGAAGGTTCATTCTTTCAAAATCCGTTATTTCAGTCAGCAATTCTAAATTCTAAAAATTCACCTATTTTAATCTTTCTGTATTAAGCAATGAATTTGACTTCATGGACCAGAAATTCAACAGAAATAAAATAGCAACAACATATACACAGAACCCAGATGTATACAGAGAAACAGAACCTCTGTTACCTCAGCTCAGTAGCTAGGAGGTAAGAGGCATTTATTTGTACTGATTGCAGTAGGCATGGCCCTTAGTTTAGCATCTGTAGGAATATTATGCATGACCATATCTGTGGAAGAGAGGAGAATCAGGATTAAAATGTGGATGGAAAGGTGGTTGAAAATGAAAGAAGAAAAATGCAGAATGCCCTTTGGTAGAATCCATTATCCTAAACCCCAGTCTTGGGAACATGAGAACACCCTTGGCATAAACATTTGTGTTGAGGTCAAGTGGGATTAGAAGACTATATATTTGGATGCCCTGGGGCTATGTCACAAAAAGAAAATATTAATTAAAAAAACAAGCTAGAGATTTTACTTGCCCTCAAACTACATTTTCTTTTAATACATTCTTTACCTTTTTACAGTCAGTGGACTTGATTTTGATCTCACTTGTATTGGTTTAAATCAGAATAAATTAGTATAAACTAACACATTGTTCTGATATCAAATCAACCTAAACAAGTGTAGAGTCTTATTTAAAAGTTTGTAGCTTCAGTGCAGCTGGCTAAAACAAGGCTGCACTTGCTTTTAGTGTAAATCAGGATTTAATAGCACTAATCTGCCATGTGAAAAAGAAGCTGGTTGTAGGGCTGAGTTTCATAAAGTGCTAGGTTTGGATTCAGGGCTGAAGCCTCTGGATCCCTGGGAGTGTTTGTAGCATGGAAATCACCTCCCGGGCTTAGGGAAGGCTTCAGGACAGGTTAACAATAGCAGGTCTGCATGCACTAAACCTTAAGAATTTACTTTCTGGAGGACTTCTCCCCAGTTTGAAGCTAAGGATATACAAAGGTTTTCATGAATCAGGCCTGCAGTGCTCAGTTAGAAACTCTGCTGAAGACAACCTTTGATTTGATCAGTGTCTGTCTAAATTAGGAAAAGATGTTGCTTATCTGACCTGAGCTTTTCCTAATCTACATATGATAACTGTTACTCATTTTCTCTCAGATGAGTTGGTCAAGATCAGTTAACCACCTGGCCTCAGCTCTGTTGCCACAGGACTCGTTATTTTCTCAGTTCCAAGATATACTGCTGTGTGTTTGTGCTGGCTACTTAGGAGAGGCTTTAAAGAGCCACAGCAGCTAAAACAACAGATCCTCAGGACTTGGAGGCTCCAGAGTGAACAGAAACAAATTAAGTTGCTGTGGGAGTTGAACTGGGATAGGTCAAGGAACCAACATGTTGCTTGCTAGAGAGGGAGAAGAAAAGATGAGAACAAGAATATTTTGATAGAGGTTGGCATCTGTTTGCTTATTAAAGTTGAAAAAAAATATTTCTATGCAAATGTAAAAATGTATTTATTGTTTTCACACTGTGATGCCAAAACATAAGGAGTTTTTTATTGCTGTGCTACTAAAGAAAACTTTGGCCCATACCCTGCAAAATGGGCTTCCATTTTGTACCTGATTAAAGCAACACCATCCAATCTTTCCATCTGTTTAAGGACTTTCCTTATATTTCAAAGTGATTATTGGGAATAATAGGAAAACATATTCTTTTCACATTTTGTAGATTGTGACGATTTATTTTAATGGTGAAGTATAGTGATGCTTCATTAGCTGATGAAGGGACTGCCTCAGGAGGAACAGTGAAAGAAAAGATTTGAATGCATTCTTCCACTACTTCCATTAAACAGGTTTGAACTAAATTCAACTTGAGTATCATTAGTTGAAAAAAGCTCATATTTTCAAGCTAGAGAAACTATAGTGCATTAAATAGATTAGTTGGGTATTATTTAGAAACCAAATTGCTCAATAAACACTTCATTTTCCTAACAGAACTGATATTCAACTTGGCAATTTGTATAAACAATATGTATGTTCTTAATGTATATGTTTATCTACAATAGTAAACATAAGCAACCTTTTGCCTATCATATAATGCCCCTAAAGGCATTATGGGTTAACAGTGATTTAATCCCCTTATGCATGCATAATATGACAAGCTTTGCATAAATGATAATAAATAATTGGTATATATAAATAATTCATCATTTATTTTTGCAGTAGAAATAGAATTCGTAGACATATTTTAAACAAAGGGAATAGCAAACATGATCTCAATCAGAAAAGGGGTTAAATCACGTTACACAAAACAATGTTTCAAATAATCAAGACTTATAGATGCAACATATTTTTTTTATTTCTTTCATGCTAGGATATTATATCGCCAACTTGTTCTCAAGTATGGAACAATACATATTTAGCACTATCATAAAATAATGGAAGAAATAAATTTTATATTGGACATTTAATCCAAAACAAGAGGGAATAATATGTCAGAAAAAATAAATGTATATACTGTGCTCTGTAGAAAATTGGACATTTTGGTGGATTTTATTTTTTTACCCTGGAATCTATTCTACTGTTTTGGAGAGTCCTCTAGCCCTTCCAGTGCAGCTAATAGTTGATAAAATTCTAATATGTAATTTTTTTTTTTTAATAGCAATTTCTCATTTAAAAACATTTCTGTGATTACACAATAAATTGTTAATTAGATTAATTTTTTCATTACATAATATCCTAAAAAAAGGAAAGAAATACAATGTAACTCTAAATAGGGAATAGTTTTAATAGTTAAGAGTCATTAAGATTTCAGGATTCAATGAGTACAGCCGCGAATTAACTTTAAGAATGTAATGCCATCCTTATTCAGCAAGGCAGTCAAATATGCACTTAAGTTAAGCACATGCATCAATCTCATTGACTTTACATTATTCTCTCCAGAGTATATTTCTTTTCATTAGGAAGACACTGGCTCTTAACTGCCATCAAACTGCCGACTCAACTTGCTTCAATAAGTCCCTGTGAAGCTCCTCAAAGTCTTCTCTAATTTTGACCAATATAAAGAGCACTGGCATTTGCAAATGTTGGCATGTCATTTCTTAACCCTTTGTATTGAAAATTGTGTTTGTAGATATACATATACATACACACATACATATATATATATATATATATATATATATATATATATATAAAGTAGGAGGGATCACACTATATAAAGAGATTAAAAATCCTGTGACAAATGAAAGCCCTCCAAATTATTGTGCTTGCTTTTCCCACTGTTATTAAATACTCTTGGTTAAGGAAGTGTGAGATACCTAGCTATCAATGTATTACTCTTTACCGAAAAACACCATTATACCTTGATTCTGACTTCTAGCTGTTTTCAAACCAAAAGCAGAACCTGACCTCTCACCTCATGACTGCTTAAATATACAAAAGCAATGTTAGGTATTTTGAAAATGAAAGTTAATATGTTTCTGTTTTTTCCTTGTAAAGCAGAGAATTGTGACGTGCACAAATTCGCCTTTGTTACTATCGTGTCATGGCTACTCAGTTGTTTCATTATACATTATTCATTACTTTTCATTAGTTTCAACCAATTTCCTGATATTAATTCATAAATCCCAGAAGTTTCCCTACTTCCCATTTAAAATTAGATAAGAACTCTTGATACTATCTGATATAGTCGCAAATTTAAATAAAATATTGCCTTTTTTTGTTTTGGTTTGGGTTTTTTTTGCTAGTAGCTCACCTAGAATTTAAATGTTTTGGTTTATTATTTTTCTTGGACCTCTATCCTGACACTGCAGCATCTGACTATGCCCTAAAAGGCAAAAGGCTTAACAACTTCTTGCGTAAATCCAACACATCGTGTCTCAACATTCCTTCTCATTTACCATCTGACCCCAGAGCCATCCAAAATCCATAGGTTTGTATTTTCTTATGAGTTCAGCTTCCTTCAGATCGAACTGCCTGTCCCTGGGCCCTGGAAAAACTGCCTCTTCTCAGGGGATTCCCAAGCAGTTTAGGCACTCAGGTAATATTGGAGAGATTTCAGGCTCATATTTCCTCCACCCACTACACACAGAGTGGTAAACATTTTTCTGGAACATGTAATGATTTGGCCCACTGCAAAGGGGCACAACTGCAACAAATAGCAATCAGTGCCTGTTACCCAACAGCTCCGTGATCAGAGCATGCACACGGGATGTAGGGCACCTGTGTTTCATTTCTTCCTCCTCCTGTGGATCATCTGTACCAAAGCCTGTGATTTATGTGGAGAAGCCATGGTTTTGATTCTTTGTGCTGCATACCATGTGGTGCAGGGTAACAGATTATTTAGGTAATCAGAAATAGTGAAATCACAACTCTGAGGCAAAACAATTTCAGATTTGGCTTCCAGCTTCTGATGCAGTGCATGTTACGCTGTTATACGAAACAGGGATCAGATGAGGGGGTGTGACCTGCTCATGTTGTCCTGCTTTCCACACTGTCTGTGCCTGTGAACTCACCTACATGAGCTTTGGAAAATGGAAGATCATATCCCTTCATTTCCAGGAAAGAACTGGGATCACATCCTATACATAGTGTTGTGTGGAACATACATTAAAGAGAAATCTTCTTTTCCCTGAGATTTTACAGAGATCAGTTCTCTAAGACTCTAAGGCATCACTGGACCAAGCCGGGGCCAATGCCAGTGCATGAAATATTCAAGGCATGGTGTGTTGGGGAGTCCAGGTGGTAGAACCAAAGCAATGAAGGTTTGTTCGGGTGTAGCTCCACAGCATCTTGAAACTTTAAAAATATGCCTGCTCCTCCTTCCCTCTTCAAGGTCTTTCCTCCTGGTGAGATGCAGGTTCAGCTCTCTAACATGGTAGAAAATACGTCTTTTTCCTTTCCTTGGGAATTCTCTGCCAGGCAGTGAAATCAGTGAGCTCCATAGTTGCTCAAACATCGTAGTGCAAAGGATGGGGCAGACTGTGTACAAGTGAGCAGAGGAGAAAAAATGGTAAGATAGCTGTTAGCTCAACCAAGCAAGTATTCACCCTGAGGTCAAGGCACAACCTGCTCTCAGTGTCTCCTGTTGACAAAGGGAAGGAGTTACTTGCCAGCAGGGTGTTGCTTCCATTAAAATAAAAGTTGAAGAATAGCAGAAACATTCCTTGGAAGATTTGCTCCTGATATGCCTCAACTTTGCATGAGGAGAGTCTTGATTTTCAAAAAGGAAAATTAATTTTAACTTGAAATCTGGTTATTCAATGTAGTTATCTATATCAAAAGGTACCTAAACAACATTCTATTTATTATCTCTATATGTTAACTTTCAATATAATTAATAGTAGCTGCTAATATCTTTGCTTTCCCTGGATATCTTTGCTCTAAGAAGAGGAAAATAAGTAACATTCTAAATAAGGTCATGAAAATTATGTGCAAAGAGGAAAATCTAAGTAAACATCTGATTTAAGTTGAATGTTCTCTTTAATTGATCACTTCTTAAGTGTTTTTTTTCCCTTAAGGTATGCTGCATAACAATATTCAATAACAAATACCCAAGCCTTGCAGCAATAAGTAAGAGCACACATGTAGGTTAGCATTTGGCCTCCACAGTGGCTTTTCCCCTTAAGTATTATTTCTGTCTTAGCCATTTAAAAAAAACCCAATGCAATCATGGACGCCACTTACAACCTACACAGTGGAAATTAGAACCTTTTAGGGAAAAGATATTTGGCTGATAAAAACCTAGCTCCTTAAACTTTGGTGCGACATAATATTTCTTTTGGCAAGGGGTCACTGGTGCTCAGCATACATCATCACTAACTTATTAGATCTTGAGGCAATTATCTGAAAACAAACAGAAGAGACAAGCCCTGTATTGAGCTATAGAAACCAGAAGAAAATAGCCCATGGCACTCCATTATTCCAGAGCTTCATCAAAGGCTATGCACTGGCTGCAGTTTAAAGAAAGGAGAGTATTGTTTTCATGTAACATCTATACAGTATTGGGACTTTACCTTGTTATTTTTCTCCTGCTTCAAGTTACATTCAAACTTGCCTTGTTATAATAGGGCAGTGGAAAGAACTTCTCAGTTTCTACCTAAAACAGTATATGCAATGTGTTGCTTGATTAGCTAAGGATTAAAAATCCAATTAGATCCTCCCTTTTCATGGGAAATCACATGAGGAATTTTGAGAAATATTACTGAAAACCACTGTGTAATGTGATTGACTATGAAAACATGCAACAAAGGAAGAACTGATATCTAAGAAACCCATGGAATCATCTAAGCAAACTGACCTTTACCTTTTGTAATGTAAATATGTATTTCTGAATTCCAGAAATTAGTTGAGAGATATATTTTACTAATTTCAATTAGAAATATTTTTTTCCCTAAAGAAAACCACTTGAAAGAAAATATGCATTACTCTAAGCATGACCCAGGTAAAAGTTATCATTAGGCTACAAGTAATTTTGTGGGTTTCTTTCAGTAATGTGCTACACAGAGTGTTAAATATGGTACTAATTAAGAGAATGTGGCTTCACTTGCATATACTAAATAAGAATTATGATACAAAAATGTGTGGTTCCTATTAAAAAAACCTCCACTTTTTACTAAATGAGAACTTAGTTCATTTTTTCTGAGAAGAAAAGTGATTGTTAGAAGTATCTGGCTGTATTTGCCACTTGTTTCTTTTCTGGCTGTTTAATAAACAGTCTTCTGTGCCCACCAATTGAATTACACTGAATCTTGCATACCACTTGTTTACTTTAAGCACAGCAAACTTCTAAATTAATTTGACTTTAAGAAGTTATTTTAAGCTATTTTAAGAAGTTATGTTTTAAATTAAAGTTTTATAATACTTAATGTAAATTTCAGAAAAATCTTTTATTGGGAGCACTGAAAGTGTTTTAAATATGCAGAATGCCAATATTACCTTCCTTGTATCTTTTTTCTCCTCTCTTGTCCACCCAGAATGAAAACAAACCAAGCCACTCCAAACACAAAAACTGAGATTCTTGATGATATAAAGTCCTTCTTTCTATCAGTGTTGAATTCTGAACTTAGAGCCAACAAAATCTATCTCAGAAGGCTTCTAACATGACGGTGTAGGGTGTAGGATGAACAGCAGTGCCAACATATTACCCCCTTCCCCACCTTCCCCATTTTCCTCTAGATTAATGATCAGATGATTTGTAGACTACCTTGCTCCTGGTGGAGGGTGTGCATCAAAGCATTCTGCACTCTCTTGGCTTCTGGATCCAGCCTGTGAGGCAATTAACAGCTACTGTTCTTAATTATGCTGAAAAGCTATGAAGAGATTAAAAGTAGGAAGAGCAGAAAAGGCCATCACAGTGGTATTTATTTCAGGATGTGTCGTCTGTATTTCACTTCTGAGACAAGACTGAGGCTATAAATACTTTACCATGTTCTGTATTAAAAAAGAAAAAGCCAATTCCTTTCTCATATGGGAATGTAGAGAGAGGCCTAATTGGAAAAAAAAAGACGTTGCTGAACACAGAGTATGACTTTCAGCCTTCTTTATAATTAATAATTGTAGAAATTGCAGTGGTTAAAATAAAGCTAAAGAGGAAGAAACAGCTGTGAAAACTATTAGCCTATATTTATTTTAAAACACAGTTTTGTTACTTGTGATCTTCCCTGAACAACACAAACATTAGCATAGCTTTTTCCCATAGTAATGTCTCCTTTCCCATTGCTTATTTACTATTGCAGGTCTATATCTTTCATCTCTTCAAAGTCACTGGAGTGATTTACAATAGTCTTATCAATTTCATGTGAATGGTCTATGGAATGCTAGGATTTGGTCAAATTCTTTCCCACAAGAGGTTTCAATTTGTTCATCATTCCCTCCTGGTATCTGGTTTCAAGACATGATGTGCAGAATTACCTTTAGTATCAGTGCTGCAGATACAATGCATTAGCAGAGAAAATTAGACACAATTCCTTTTAGATCTGATGTGCTGCCGTTGTCTTTAAGTTGTCAGGGTGTCGAATTAATGGCAACTGGAGAAGGTTGCCATGACTTAAGGGATCACTGTAAAAGGAAAAACAATCCTTTATGTCTTTTCTGAGAGAAAGGAAGGCAGCTGTTACACATTGCTCTGCTGTGAAGTTTCCCCCCCAACCTTTTTACTTTGTTATGCTAGCAGAGGAGATGTATACAAGTAAGTATATATAAGCACATTCATATATAGAGAAAATTCCTTCTGTACAATTAAAACAAAAGAGCATGTATGTGGTAACTTTAACTTAAATAGCAGAAAAAAATATAATTTTAAGCTTGATCAAATGAAGTTTTTTATCATGTCTAACTTTAAATAAAAGCCCTTTTTCCCTCCAAAAAACTGAAAATATAGTACATCAGTTTCTACCAAGCTAAAACCATATTTTCAATTATTATAGAATCTCATAAATATAAATGTACAATTGGTGGCAATTATTTCTTGTGAAAAAGAAGTCAAATCACACATGCACTAGGTTTTTTTTCCACTATTACTGGTTATATTTTCTGTGTTCATGATTATTTACTTATTTATTTATTTACTTACATTTTGAAAAGTTTTGGAAAGTTGGGGCTTTTTCCTTGAAATTTAGAATTGTAAGTAGGCACTACTTTTAAATTTCTGCGGGAGAATTGCATTCTTAGGAAGGCAATTTGAAAATTACATTCATGCAGACACTAGAATATCACAAATGATTCTTGAAAGGCTGTCCAAGTTGCCAAAGGCTTTCTGTGGACAAAACCAGGGATCTTTGCATAAATCCTGATTAAGCTGGATAAGAAATTTGTGAGTCAAAAGTCCTGGATGTATGCTTGTAAAAACTCAGTGGTTGAAAACTCTTCAGTGGGTAGAAAGATAACAAGTACTAATAAAGACATTAGATGAAGAAAGCTAAAATGTGCAGGTCATCTCTCAGGTTGGACTTAAATAGGTTGGTCTCAGTCTGTGTAGCCACCAGTTCATTTGGGTAGGTTTGCGTGCCATCTTTTTAAAATGTTTTTAACAATTTAAATTTGGTGAAAAAGTGTATTCACTTTACAGTGTGTATCTATCATGAAGTGTGGATACAATTAAATGAAATTTATATGTACATTCAAACAAACTAAAAATCTACAGTGCCATCATGTAAACAATAGCAGTTTTATTCTCATCTCACAACACTTCACATACTTTACCTCTGAGGGAGCCTCAGTAAATACACAGGCTTTTCAATATATCTAGAAGGTCTGAATTTTTAATCTGTGTACTACTGCATGTTCACCAGAAGCTAAAGGCCCCAAGAATCTTCCACCTTGAGCCCCAAAGCAAGGGTCTTTAGGAACTGCCTGATTAAACACTCAGGCTGAGTCCATTTGCTATGAAGTCACATATTAAATAGGATTTTATGAAGAGTATAAGTCACAAGTTAAATAGGATATTGTAAATCAAAACAAAACTGTCAAATTTCATCTGACATGTAAAGTATATTTTAGAAGTTCAGATGTAATGTGTTCCACATGTGATATATAGCTGATTAAATACCGTACCATAATCTAACAGATGTTTCAAAAGAGTACCTGGCTGTACCTGAGGTATTTTGGAGTGAAATTGCCATGTTTACATGAATGACTGAGAAAAGCTACCCCCAAAACCAAGACTGACAATGTTGTGATCTCATGCAATTGAAATAAAATGATTCACAGCCTCTGCTGTTTATTTGATATCAGAAACATGACTCTCAGATTTCCTGCCTTTTACAATGAAGCCATAAACTGACTTTCATAAAAAAAACAAATATTAGTTATAATCCTTCCTCAAACTGCTTCTTCATACCAAACAACCAAACTTAGAGGTAGGGATCTTCAGCTAGATCATTTGCCAAATCCTAGTTATGGGCTAGATGTTGCAAGAGCCAGATGATAACCACAGAGGCTTTGTAAAAAATCCATCACTCTTACCAGTATCACAAAGTACCTGCTGTTGGCAGCACTGTTTTTCTCATATCTTATGCCAGCTCTCAAAATAAAGACCAGAAAATCAGGAATATGGGAAGGCTATGAGTGTCAAAATCCAAGAATTGCAGCCCAAAAATCCTACATGAGGTAGCCGACTGCCTAGTTCGATAAGAACCTCTATTCACAAACAGCTTTCCAAAGCAAAAGCTTCCCTGAACCTCCACTTCTGTATTGTGTAATAGGGTTATATTTACCCCGAGGAACTTGCTTCTAGAAATTAAGCAGACAACACCTTAATCACCTCAAGTATAATTGAAATTATAGAGGAAAATCTGGAAATTAAAAATAAACCTAACAACATTAGGGTATTCACAAAAGCTGTCTTGCTTATATACTCCATTGAACCCCCCCACCAGCTGTATCAGCCAGGAAGGAAGAGTGAGACTTTTACTGTGTTTTACATGATTTAGAAAGGGTTCACTCTTGCACTCTATGAAGAAACCCCTCATACATTGATTATAGGGTGGTCCAAACAGGAGAATTCACCCTTTAGAAAAGAAGTAGAAATCAATGCCAGATCTATGGAATCAGAAGCCTGAAACTAAGGCATCATTCCAAAAGTATGATAAGAGCACTGATAGGTATAAATCCACATTTTGGTCTCTGGTCTTGGAACTACATCTATTTTTTGTGTTAGTTTTATTCTGATAACTGTCTGGTGTAAGACAATGCAATTAAATCTATATGTTATACTGAGATTTGGGTGCTGACTGAGACATTTAAGCTTAAAGTCATCTAGACTGATTTTTTCCTTTTCTCTGATCAAGATCTTTTGCTGATAAGATGTTATGTAAAAAAAATTGCAAATACTGATCATCTTTGGAAAAAAAAATAGAAGAAAAGTTACTGAATTCTTGGGAAGAGCAAACACCAGTCTTTAGTTGGAAGGCTATAAAGGAAAGGTAAAGATTGAGAACACAATTTGTATGACCAAGCTCTAGAAATACTAGAGCTTCAATCAGATTTCCACTCACTGATTGATAATCATTTAGTTTCAACTAGTTATCTACTTAACATGGGCCAATCTTTGCCAAGCCCTGTTTCCACAGACATACTAGTGGAAAAATGCAGCCCTAACTCTGGGTTCAGAATTTGCTGTGGAGTTAGGTTTTAGTATTAAATTATTATTTTATTGAATTGGAGTCTTAGCCAAATGATCAAGTTGTTAAAGCTGAAAATAATTAGGAAAGACATCTTTTGAAAGGACCGAATCACGAAAAATAAATAATCATATCATATGAAACTTTCTGATAACATTTCACTAGATGCTAAAATGCCAGTGTTAGAACTAAGGAAAGAAGGAACCAGAGGTTATGCAAACAACAGTAAAGTGAGGATGAAAGCAGCTAGAAAAATAATAAAAACAAGTATAACTGTTGAAAGAAAGGAGAATTTAATTGCAACAAATACAGAAGCAAAGAAAAACAGAACATTGGTAAAGGAATTGAAAGGGTACAAGGAGAAAAAAATATTTAGCTGTGAAGAAGATATCTTTCAGATCTAATAAAAAAAGAATATTTTAATAATTATTTGAACAATAGGGTACTCCTAGGAGTCTATAAGAAAATGAACAAAGGCAGGAAAGGGTAAACAAGAAAAATGGGGTAAATACAGTCATGTTAACCTGACATCAGTCCTGAGGAAAACAATGGGATGACTGGTATGAGACTCGATTAATAATGAAAGGAGAGAAATATAATTAATGCCAATCAATGTGGTTTTATGGAAAATAGATCTTGTCAAACTAATTTGATATTTTTGTGAGATTACAAGTTGGGTTGATAAGGTAATAATGTTGATACAATATACTTAGACTTCTACAGAACGTTTGATTTCATGCTACAGAATGTATTGGTGTCATGGTTTTATCCCAGCCAGCAAATCAGCAGCACACAGCTGCTCGCTCACTCCCCCCACAGTGTGGAAAGGGAAGAATTGGAAAAGTGAGTAAACTCATGGGTTGAAACAAAGATAATTTAAAAGATAAAGTCCAAGCCACACATGCAATCAAAGCAAAACAAGGATTCATTTACCCCTTTCCATGGGCAGGCGGTTGTTCCTCCATCTCCAGGAAAGCAGGGTTCCATCACAAGTTATGGTGACTTGGGGAGACAAAGATCATCATACCTCCTTCCTTCTTCTTTCCCCTGCTTCATGTGCTGAGCTGTATGCTATGGGATACCCCCTTGGACAGCTGGGGTCAGCTGTCCCAGCCATGTCCCCTCCCAGCTTGTTATGCACTCCAGCCTCCTCACTGGTGGCATTGTATGAGAAGCAGAAGAGACCTATACTCTGTTTAAGCACTGCTCAGAGTAAATAAAATGTGTCCTTATTATCAACACTGCTAGCAGAATAAATCCAAAACCTAGTCCCATGCTAGTTACTGTGAAGATAATTATCTCTATTCCGGCTAAAACTAGCACAACTGGTTAAGAGGGATACAAAATCAACATGGCACACATCAAGTAGATTAATACTCTCAATCTAACATACCTCAAGATGTAATAATAAATGGGATATGATCATCAATTATCACTGCTTCTAATAAGATCCTGTAGGTCATGGGTTTGAGCTGTTATTTCTGAAAACACTTATTGATAAGGTTGGGGTATTACAGAATGAAATTATTTGAGGCTTTCAGGAGACAAGGAAAAAAAAAGGAAAGTAAGAAATTACAGAAAACCAAGTTATTGAAATTGTATCTAATATATAGCTTAATGTATGTTCATAACACTAGTTGCTCATACTCTCAGCACCCTTGTAGCACAACTTTTTCTCAGGCACTAGAATATACACCAATCACAGCAGGTTGATATCAGGCACAAGATCAGTCTTGTAGTCTTTTTCTGCAGCTGACATCTGGGTTGTCTGGCTGGCAGCTTTTCATCATTTTGACATCTTCAGCTCTGGATGGAGGAAAAAGTGAGGGGACTTCAGAAGCGGTTTTGGCCACGTTAATAGGCAGAGGTGGGCCTGGGTAATCAACAAGAAACCTTTGACACCTCGGACTATGTGAAACCCAGGACAGTGTGAGCTTCTCCGAGGTAGCTCATCTGGAGAGTTTGGAGGAGGTAGCTCTCATAGAACATAATTACCAGGCTGTGCTTCTGGCACTTTGTGTCTAGCACTAACATTAGCTGAACATCTTTCAAATCTGGGACCACCTGAGTGTATGAGAAATTTTCTTTTCTTTTCTCTCTTGAGGTATCAGATTTGTCTGTGGAATCTCCAGCTCATCCACAAGATGTTGGCATTGGACTCTGGAACGACTCTTGACCCAAATGGGTGGTTTACCTTAGCAGTAAATCACTGTGAAATGCACAAACCTGAAATTAAAATCATACTGATGGAAATGCACAGGATGTATGTCCTCAGACAGTCAGATGGATAATGCAACTACTCAAACTCTTTGTTTTAGTATTACATTTGCTCCAAAAGGCAGGATACCTGAAGTGAGATCCTGATATCAAAATCCAGATGTCTGCCTGACTACCTATTCTCTTTGAACATTTCTTTAATGTTCAGAAATTTCCTTAGTGTGCTTGCTTTCCAAAAGCTTTATTACTAGAGGCTAGACTTGGGCTGGAGCAGTCCACATTTGGTATCTTATCTCTTAGTACTTCAGTGCAAGGAATTCATTCAATATTTGGGGATTTGGCCCTGAAGAGAGGCTCAAAACTAAGAACTAATACATAAAAAAATATTTTAAATGTAAGTCTATGTGTTATTGTAGGCTTGAAGCACTCTCATGGATTTAAAAGCAACGGACACAGAAAATTAAGGAAGTACTCCTAGCACAGATATTCGCAAAAAAAGAGCAACAATCACCTCAAATGCTGATCATTTGTGCTAAACACCACGAACTCCATTTTCAAATATGATTGTGATCATTATTCCTCCTTTACATCTTCAAGATTGTATCCCAAAGTTTCTTTTCCTTCTCTTCCTTCTTATTCATGCCAGGAAGGAAAAGAAGCACAGAGGTCTTTGGCAGGTGGTGATGGAAATGCAGTGGATTCTGACACCCCTGCTGTGTCTGACTGTGGCCATAATGGCATGAGCTCCCTCACCAGCCCTGAGTAAAGGAAGCCTTGATGGGCAACCTGGTCATCACTTTGAGAACTCAAATGGGAAAAAAACCTGAAGGACCTTGTGATACCTTTTCTTTTTTTTTTAAATTCCAGACACTTCTTTCCTAAAGGAACTCTACTTTGTCTACAGCTTATTTTGGCATATTTTCCTTGCAAGAAACCTTGCAAGCTCCACTCACTGGGCAAACTCCTCAGGATCATCTGGTCAGCTTTTCTAAGCACACTGTTGCATTGCCTTATCAGAGCCTTTACTGGGTGGAAAGGGATATCAGTGGGATATCAGTGGGATTTCTTCAGTCTCTGAGACTTTCTGACATGATAAAGAGCAATTTTGTTGTTGATTTAAACTCCCCACAATACAGGTAGCTCTGCTAAGTGCCTCAGACTCTTATGCCTTGCATGGCCATGGTTGGCAGCTTTTATCTATTTTACCATGCTGATTGGAATCTCTAGTTGATCTTGAGACCAGTGGTTATGGGAGATCTCTCTTCAGATCGTTTCCCCAGGCATAGTGTGATTGTGGTACCAGCAGGGAGAGGGCGGGGAGCATTTAAGGTAAGCTTTTTGCATTAGCAATATGTCACTTCAATTGCTAGAGTCAGACAGTGGGAGAGAAAAGGCTTTAGAGGAGAGCAGATGAATTAATCTGCCTGCAACCTTTACTGAGCAGCAGACAAATGTGTCTATTTTACCTTATCCCTGTATGACATAGTGTTTCTAATGAAGACACTGTATTTTTGGAACTGCTGCAGCTAAAGAGTGATGTGCCAGTTCTCCCTACCTGAAATGCCCTGCAATCATTCATTTGAGATTTCTGGAATCCTGGTCGCAGCTTTGTTGCTCTGGGAAAATCGCAGGCCTGTTAAAGATATTGTTTCATTAATGAGTACTTCTACAGAAATGAAAACCTTTTGTTTATTTTAAGATTAACTACATTATCTTTGAGAAATTACCTGTGAGGACAGACTGATGAATTGGTACATGAAAGTTTGGGGCTGTAGAAGGTCACCAGGATTAGACATTTTTTATTCTTTATATAATACTCTACCCCATAGCTTGAAATATTGGTAAGTTTGTGAAGTCTTTTGCTTGGAGGAACTGTCAAGACCTGTTTGTCTGTCTCTCTTTACATATTAGAGGGTTTCTGAGGGTGTTCTTTGTCTCTGGAATCTCTGTTTCAAAGGGGCACTGCAGGTCTCTATTTGCAAGTATTCATTTGAACCTACTTTGGCATCGTCTCACATTGCATGGTGAAAACTTGGGCAAGAAAACAATCCTGATATCACGTTGTCATCAGAAAATTGTAAGTAAAATCTTTGAAAATGTAAAATTGAAATTTTAGTGATCAACTTAATGGCTACGTGGCCTCCACAGGCACCACGTGTGGGCTTACTCCATGCAATGCAGAACTCTATGGTTGGCAGGGAGAAAATAAGGAAAATGAGAACTGAGTGTTTTGACTACAAAATTAGAGACGAGGCACAGGGAAGAAAAAAAGGAAGCAATATGGTAACTGAGAGGGTTGCCACACCCTGTTACTGTCTTGACTTTACATCTAAACATCTAGTTTTAATGATGCCTGTATCTCACCTACGTGTAGGTAGGAATGGGCAGCCCTTGCTGGCTGCCTAAAGAGATCCTTGCCTTGTATAAAATAAATATGGATCTTTTTGGCAGCTGAACAGTCAGAAGTTATGGTAAGCTCAGATGTAATAATAGTGTGGGTGTGGGTATCTATGTTATTTGAAAAATAATATATGGCCACTGATGGAAAGCAGAGTCATATATCTGATAAAGAAGGCAAAGATCAAGTTGTGTAAAATGAATGTTTTAATGAAGAGACTATGAATATATCAGATGTTATCAGAACCACAGAATATTCTGAGTTGGAAGGGACCCACAAGGATCACCTAGTCCAATTCAAAAGTAATGGCCCATACCAGGATCAAACCCAGGACTTTGGTGTTATTTAGCACCATGCTCAGAACGATGCACATGAGCAGACCACCACAGCATTTACAATTGCCATTCTGGATTTTAGCTCACTGTGAAGTATGCCTTAACATGTCCCTATTTCTGCATTTTCTGGATCTTTTCAGTACTATGAACAATTTATATTGCTTTCTGTGGAGCTGGGGTGGTACAGTGGTCAAGTAATTTTCAATTTAGCCAAAACCCACCTCAAACCAGTTCATTTTCTCTGTTGGTACTTGATATCCTCATGCTAACAGCTCTGCACATGAGATTTCTATTGCTGACCTTAGGCAAACACCAGTGCTAAGCCATGCTTGTGCTACATTATGCCTTTTGTCTTGGCGCTGTAAAATCTGTATGACTGAGGTGGTAAAAAGAAAGGGAAGAAAAAATATTTCATAACAACAGAGAAATAGAGAAACTATAATGTCAATAAAGATTAACATCAGAAGAGAAATAGGCATAGAGAAAAATATCAACAGAGAGCCATTGAAACAAAACTTTTAAGAATTATTCAGCAGCTTGGCTATTCAGAAATACATTTCAGTTTCACATAAAAAGTGACTTTGAAATAATTTTTGTAAAGCAGCCTGTTGAGTTATACCACATACTTTTAATTTTTTTGGGGTTGGACAAGAGTACTGCTTGAGCCAACAGGTAAAAGATATTGCTGCAAGAGAGGGGAGAAGGGTGGTAACAGACAGCAGCAGCACCTATAGAAAAGCACTGGGTAAAGAAAGTCAACAGGACTGATTCAAGGACGTGGTCTACATGCAATTTTAATGCTATCAGCACTTACGTGGTAGTTGTTTTTAAGCAATTAAAAGATCTGAGGAAAACACTAGAGTACTTAAGTATCAGTCTCATGAACCAATAGATGTGAAGCCATCCTGCTGTCTGCCTTCCTGTGAGATGAAAAATCTAGACAAATAATAAAAAATCACCACTGGAGAAACCTGCTTAACCAGCTGCACTGGTCAGGGATCATCTGGGGAAGGTCCCTGATGAGGAAATAATTTTTTTCTAGATTTGCAAGTCTGGATGAAGACGCTTTTCCCATATGTCAAATCTAAGTGTCTCAGCAACAATATTTTGCTGCGCACACATAAGTAACAAAATTATTTCTTATCACTTTTAAAAATCTACTGAAGTTTCTCTCCTTTGAACCAAACATGAATATGGAAGACCTATTGCTATTAATAATATTTATGGTGCATATCCTCCAAGTGGTTTGCACACGTTGATTAATAACTACTTGTTTACCCCTAAAATTTTAAGTCTTTGAAAAAGCTCTGAAAATACAGCACCTACTGCATGAAAAAAAATGTAACATAGAACAATTTTCAAAAATATTTTCTGCAATTAGAAATTGCATGTTGAAACAGATATATTTTAGAATAAATACATTGATATATTCAATAAATACTAGGCAAATTGTGATGTAGTTAGCAATCAGAGAAAAATTCAGTCATATCTTAGTTATTCTAGTCGCTTTGTAAGATGTTTGCAAATTGTTGGGTTAAGATAAATGCTTCTCATGTATACTGGAAAGTAGCTCTGCAGAGTCCTCTACAAGAATTGATTTTCTCAAAGGTCGTGTGTAAATGACTAAAGCTGCAACACAGACAAATCTGTGACTAGTTAGTTGCTCTTGCACTGTGATGTCTAAATCCCGTCTTCAAATGGTTCAGTTTATTTATTGATAGTAACAGTTGTCACAAAAACTTTATCCTGAGTAGATGAAACCTTCTTTGGTCAAATGTTCTTAGGCCAGCTGCTTAGTCTGTCATATTCTAAAGGCATCAACTTCATTTTGTCCTGTCATAATTCACTTCAAGTGCTAACTGTGGGGTAACTCTATACTTGTACTTTAAATGGTTGTCATTACCTTGTCATGGTTATAGTTGCTGAAATTATTTGGGAGGTTGTTTTATTCTAAATGTCTTAGTTGTACAGTATGTGAAAAATAGGTTCTGATTGGATTTTTTTTTCTGCTTTATTTTTGCCTCCTGTGGTAGTACAGTTTCTACCATAAGACAATTATTTTCTGGTCAGAAACTCTTACCTCCTTCACATTCTATTTAACTTGAAAACCAGCTGGGACTTCGGGCTTGTTCTTAAGTTCAGCATCTTGTCTTATACTTGAGTACACTTTGATTGATACAGATACAAGGTTCATGTAACCATACAAGAAAAACATTATAGACTTGTGGAGAGGCAATTGTCATCAGCAAGCCGGTGTACCTGGTCTGAGATGAATTTCCAGATCAAAATGCGTATTTTCTTTTTGCTTTTTGACAGAGAGTAGTACTTGACAGGTTTCTGGCTCTTCAGAAGTCTCTTGATGGCTGGAAGAAGTGACAGCCCTCAGATCGGAATGGCTTGCAACAGGCTGCTGTGCTCTTGTACAAATCAAAGCACTCTTTCAAACTTGAACCCTGTTTTCTGAGTTGGGAAAAGTATATGGGAAAAACGATTGTTAAACTTTAAGTAGCACAGATGACTGTTAAATATTCAGGTTAGGATGCACTGTGCCATAGTCTTAGGCTGGCAAAGTTGGTCTGGATATCTTTAAGGAGACAGCAAAATGGAAAACGGGGTTTTGTGTGTTTGGCAATACATTGTTAGTAACATAAGCAGTTTCTCAGATATTTCTTTGACAGCTTTGAAAGGATTAAAAATTGTCAAGACTTTCTCTCTTGCAATATCACATTTAGTCAAAAGACAGGAAACATTTTTAAAATCATGAATAATTTTAAGATTAAAATGGTTACTTTTTCTCAGGCTGCAGAATGAATATTTTTTTTAGCTAAAAAATAGGTTTGTCAACTTTTTTTTAAATGTTGGTGAAAAATAACCTGGTATTTCCTGCCATCAATAAGAGAATTTTCAATAGCTGCTGAATTATTTTCAACTAGCATATCTTAATCAGTTACAAACATTGATAAACGTACTATATAGATTCTCTATTTTTATTAGCTAAATAATAAGAAGCATTGCTTTTAGGTCTTTGCAACCATGTTATTTTGATCAAGACAGCATGTCAAAATGTACAGACATATAGATAGTGGTTTGTGAAAGTGATGTCACTAAATGCACCAATCGCACTTGGCTTCAGCTGCTGCTACCTCTTGTTCAATATCCCCCAAAGGAGCCTTGTAGGCTGCAGGACTGTGAGGGATCTGCCCCGGGGTCCAGCCTTAAGAAGCATCAATATAGGACTTTTACCCTGCTTTATGCCAGATGGATGTTGGGTTGTGAGAGAGTACATTAGCTAACCCTATGCAGGACAAGAAAAGTTTAAGCAGTCAAAAGTAATAGCATTTATGGAGAAGAAAAAAAAAAGGAAAAGCAGTGTGCTCATAAGCTACATGCAATCCTGCTTGCAGAGACTGTCTGTGGTAAAAGATACCCAAGTAAAAGTAATTCAAAGGGGAAGTGAACATTTTAATCATCCTGGCATGAATCTGGGATAATAGCGGACTTAATAGTGAAACATTTTTCTTTAGGGATTTTGCAGTGTTGTTTTTAATGCAGGAGTTCCTTTCTACTTATTTGGACTCTAGTTGCAGCACTCCAGTTTGGGTGTTGATTGGTGAGAAATTGAAACGAAATAGAGTGTACTGGTGGTGGTTTCATTAAAGACATCACAATATTTGAATGAAGCTTTAGGATCAGCTCAGAAATGAACTTGCTGACAGAGATGAAATATCACTTAGCTGTTGTCTCTTCTTTATCTGACTACAAATGGGAGCAATTTAGTGGGATATGGGGATAAATTTGTCCATCTGAATTGAGTAAACACATACCCATTTGGGTACAGGTGCAACAGGTCTTTCTTCCTAATTGTGACAATAAGCATGGAACAAGGAGGGCAAAGCAGCTATAAGAAAGACTCTAGAAAATAACCTTATTATTTCAAAGGTTGTTTTCTTGAGTCACTTAAAGGATTGGCTGAACAAATCTTGTGCGGTGAATTAGTGTCTTATGGCAGTGTGCAGAATCTTTTTGAAAAATATCTTTTTTATATCTTTTTTATTACTACTTTAAAAAGGTTTAATTAATCTGATATAAATGACAGGAAATTATAATTTGGATTATTTGTATTCCTTACAAGAAAGGTTGCAATGCAAGTTTTTTGTTTTTGTTTGGTTGGATGTTGGTTTGTTTTTTGTTGTTGTTGTTTGGTCTTTTGGTTGTTTTGTTTTTGTTTTTTTTTTTTTTTTTGGTTTGGTTGGTTGAGGTTTTTTTGGGGTTCCACCCCCCAGTTAATACAAATTTGGTTTGAGGAATGCAAGAAACAAAAGTCATTGATTGGTATGGTCATGCACAAGAACATAGTGTTTGAAATTTTTTTACCAAAATTGTGGATAATGAATTGTCACCTCCACTTTTCAGAGCCCAAGGAAAATGCTTTAAGATTTTTGAATTTTGTTTTTGGAACTGAAAAGATAATTAACAACCAAGTATCCTGGCAGTTCATAATATATCAGTAAGAACTGTGGTTTCTGAATTCTGTGCTATTTTCTCTCAAAGTACCCCAGCTCTTTAGGATATATTATTGTGGATCAAGACCAGCCCTTAATAATGTCTGGGTTTTGTTTTTTGGTGCTGACTTGTACCTGTTACATTATGTGCAATATAGTCTCCTTGTAACTCAGAGTCCCATCTTCAGTAGTTACATTTGACCAGCTTCCTGCAGATCTCTTGAAATCTAGGATTTAAATGGTAAATGTTGTCATTACTGAGAAGCAGTAATTAACCATAAGTTCTCTAATTGAAACGATAAATTAGTACAAAAATACTGATTTTTTTTTTTTTTTTTTTTTTTTTTTTTTTTTTTTTTTTTTTTTTGTGAGACAAAAGAGGGTGTAAAGTCCTCACTTTTTTTTTTTCACTAGCATTTAACAGGTTTTTCTAGGGACCTGGGGCACTGGGTGGGAAGCCGAAAAAAAGAAAATGTCAGTTTTTACATAACCAAATTCCCCAAGCCAAAACGGATTCAGATGTCTTACACTCATCTCCCCAGGTGAGAGGAGATTTTCTCCACCAAAGTGTCAAAAGCACTGAAAAGAGCTAATTTTACTGGATTTGCTTTATGTGTGAAATAAAATGTTCCACATCGCCCTGTTTAACAGTACTGAGACAATGCCCATCTGTTCTAGCAGTGGGGATCTCTCTGATGGAATGTCTCCCCTTATTCAACATACATAAACATCATGTGGAGGTTGAATTCTTATTGTAACTGGTAAACAATAAGATTTTAAAAGGTCTGAGGATAAGATTAAAATGTTGTTATAATAGCAAAGTTTGATTTAAACAATTCTGATTTCCTGAGAGGGTTCTTGATATGATAATCTTCTGAGATACAAACCCTGACTGAGACTGTAGAAAAAAGTTGTTATTGCTCAAATATTACTTTCTAATTAGCCAACAAGAACAATTAGGAAATGCTTCAGGTAACTTTAATCTCTCTGCCTGGCTACACATTGTTCATTTTTTATGCCAACAAATACATACTGATATTTTAAAACAGATCGCTGCATGTTAATTTTCTTATTTCCCCATCTGAAAGACTATAGCTTCCTGACTGTTAATTCCCTTTGACAGTGAATGGTTTTGTTTCTTATTCACCTCAAAATAATGTATTGTTACGAAGGGATTTATAATAAACAGTATCTAGGAAAAAACTATGATGTTGATCAGTTTTGACAACTAAAAATGCATTATTAATGGAATAATAACATTGGAAGCATCTTGAAAAGAAGCTGATTTTGAGGAGTTTATTTTTCTCTTCAGACTGAGATTCATTCTTCTAGTTTAGAGATACTTCTGGGTGGACAGGTCATTATAGAGAAGAATGCCAAAATTATTGCATGTTAGAAAGCCTTGTGATGCTGCCTGTCAAATATAGAATGATAGGTACACTTAAAATAAAGTCAGATACATTATTCCCATTAAAATCCACTTTTACAATATCTGGTTTGACATATAGAATAGATATTTTAAGTGGGTATATATGTCAGAAAGTGAAATTGCCTTAACTGCTTGATTTTACTTAATGGCTGTTGATGAAAGATACCATTTATTTTTCCTCTATGCACAGTCACATATGAATATAAATACTGGAACAAATATTTGAATAACAATGCAGCTCAGTGCATCTCTCTGGCATTTTTGCTATTGAAGTAAATGTAAAGCGAAACCTTGAAGTGAAACTACATGTTAATTCATCCTCTGCAGCTGTAGCAGAGGACAAGTAGTAATATAAATTTGAAATATGCTTACTCATACATTTAAGGTAGGGTACCCTTGATATTATTTGCATACACAACACAGTATTTAAACGCCATATTTTAAGTCAGGGTGAATTCTAAGCCACAGTTGTTAAACAAATTACTAAAAATATTTATGCCAATAGCCAAATTATGATGTCTTACTGGCTGTTCTCTAGGAAGACCAGTTTACCATCATTATTGGATTTTATATTAATTATAGTATGTACTTTATTGAATTTGCTGAAGTGCTTTACTGGATATCCTCCAAACTCTAACAGCCAAATGAAATTATATAAAAAGGATCAGCTGTATTTAAGGGTATGGGAGAGTGCTTTAGAGACTGCTTATAATTAAAGAGGTTGTTAACCAACACACAGAGTGCAAATGTCACTGCAAAGCCATCCTTTTCTTACTTACATAATTGGAAGAAATTTAGCAAGAATGACTCAGTGAAATATGAAATCTTGATAAAGAATACACCCCAAACCTCTACTAAACATCCTTGCAGCTTTAAGTAATAGAAAGTGATGTTTATCACATTTGTCACAAAAGAACCATGCATTAAATGCTTCCCTAAATGAACTTAACATTACGCATTGGATGAGAATAAACAAGTTCAATAGATTAAAATGGTGAACTTGAGAAAGATGAGAAAGCATCCTTTACCCTCTTTCTTCAAGGCCCTTGGGCCTAACTTTTTTATGTGCCCTAATGAGTAAGAATGCGTTTAAAAAGGAAAGGAATGATAGTTATACATCATTGCTGCTTTATCCAGCATCTTGTACTGCTGAAGTATGAATCTGTTCCTAAGAGATGGGATAGTGGAGAAAGCAATTGCCAGGAGGGACAGAGGACAGAGTTAAGGATAGGGGATCCTAGCAGAAAAATAAAGTACAAGCTTTAAATTTAAGACCTAACTTGCACCAATTTTCAGGGAAAGGCTACTTGAACTAAACCTACCGAGATCTTTATTACTGGGTTACTTCAAAGGCAAACACCTGCTTTACTATTTGATATGTAGGTAAGTTAGAAAGAGAAGGTTTAACTTTTTTCTGCTGAAGTCTTCTAGTATCATTAAAGCTGCATGGTCTAATTGAAAGCATTTATTGTTTTAACAATTTAATTTAAATCTAACAAAATACATAAAACTCTAGTGTATTTTCCAGGAAAACCAAAGAATTATTGTGAGAAAAAAGTCAGTTCAAGGTATATTCCAGTTGATTTTTATTTTTTATTAAGTTTTGGATGCATTTTCTTTAAAAAGAGTTCATTCATTATCTCTTTTAAAGAATGTGTTTTATCATAAAATATCATAAACTTATGTTTTCTCAACTGAATTAAAAACAAGATTCTTTTGTTCTGCTGTGTTATGGCAAGAAAAAGAAATCAGATTTAGCATGTTGTGCTCTTACACTATGCTAGCAAAATCTGGACACAGAATATTCTATATATTCGTAGAAATGTTAAGAAAATTAATTTCCACAGCTATAACATGAATATCTGAAGATGATTTACAGGTTCAACCAGTTGAATAAAATAAAATAAAATAAAATAAAATAAAATAAAATAAAATAAAATAAAATAAAATAAAATAAAATATCTGTGACTCTTGTCTACAAGAGAAAGTAAAGGCTTAGGTCCATACATGAAATTAAAAAATGTTCACTTAGGGGATGGCAAAATGAATACAGTAGTTTGTTAGAGGAAGAGTTCTAAAAAAAATATTACAATTAAAAATGTGGACTATCTAATGTTTTGAAAAGTACAATTTTTGTTAAAATAATAATAATGTGGTTAAAACTTTGGTTTGCCTCATTACATAGGAAACAATCATAGAATGCACTTACAGATGAGATGACAAGATTATTCAGTACCTATATTTATCCTTCTGCACTTAGAGGTGACTTCAATAAATATCTTATTTATATTCATTTTTAAAGCTTAATTTTCCCTGTATCACCATGAAAAACTGGAATAAAAGTTCAGAAATTTTCATAGAATCATTTAGGTTGGAAAAACCCTTTTGGATCATCAAGTCCAACCATTAGCCCGGCATAGCCAAGTCCACCACTAAACCATGTCCTTTAGTGCCAACTCTACATGTTTTTAAATATCTCTAGGGATGCTGGCTCAACCATTTCCCTGGATAGCCTATTCTAATGCTTGACAACACCTTTGGTGAAGAAATCTTTCCTAATATAAAATCTAACCCACCCTTCCCTGGCTCAACACATTCAGTAAAGGAGGGAGATTCTCCTTAGCTCTTCTCTTTGTGCTGATTTATTAAGATAAATATTTTTTATGTCTTTTACAGCAGTGTGCAGGATAAATTCTAGGTGGGATTTGGCTCTTCTAATTTTCTCCTTAGGGAACATAAAAATATTCCTGTAATCTTCCTGAGCTGCCTGCCCCTTCTTCCAAATGTGATAAACTCTTTTTTTTCCCCCCGAGTTCTAGTCAAAGCTCTCTGTTCAGCCAGGCTGTTCTTCTTTCCCTATGGCTCATCTTTCAGCACATGGAGACAGCCTGCTCTCGCATCTTTAAGAGTTTCTTTTTGAGGAACACACAACCTTCCAGGACTCTTGGTCTTCAGAACTGCTTCCCAAGGGACTCTCCAAACCAGTGTTCCAAATAGACCAAAGTCTACGCTCTGAAAGCCCAAGGTGGTAGCTTTGCTTGCAGTCCTCCTTACTTCTGCAAGAATCAAAACCTCTCTAATTTTGTGATCACTATGCCCAATACAGGCTCCAACTACTTTGTCACCCACAAGTCCTTCTCTGCTCACAAACAACAGGTCCAGCTGGGCTCTTTCCCTAGTTGACTCTCCTACCAGCTGTGTGAGGCAGATATCTTCTAGGCACTCCAGAAGCCTCCTAGACTTTTCCTCTGTGCAGGATTTTGTTTCTAGTAATTTGTCTGAATATGCATATATTTCACTAATACACTGCTGTAGAAAATGCAAAACAATTTTCCTGAATGTGTGTGGGCCAGATTACTGTATGTCCAGCTACCAGTTTCCATACACAATCACCCCACTTCTCTGTGCCTATCCTGGTGTGCAGACAAATAGGCAAATCTGTGAGAGTGATCCCATGGGCTGAAAATTTGGCCTTAAATGAATACATGGTGAATAATAAGCTCTATGAAGTATTTATATTTCTTTAACCAATAATGAATAACGACAAGTTTCATATTATGTTCCTTTTATTTGAAAAAGACTAGCAATCCAGCTCATTTCCTCATTTGAATAATGTTAAATAGCCAATGAATTTGATCACTTTATGACCATACCTAATGCCAAACAGACATAAACATCATTAAGGGACAAAAGTGCAAGTTTAGAGATGTAAATTCTATTTTCACCTCTGCACAGGCTTCTTGTGTGACCTGGGGCAAGTTTATATTTGTAAAGACTGAGTATAAATATCTCTGAGTATAAATATCTTTACTTAATTAGCGATAATACTTTTTTTTGTCATTTCACAGGGTTACTATTTAGTTTCCTTAAAGAGTGTTTCTAAATTATTTTGACTTTTGCAGTTGAATTTTTTTTAGAATATGAATTTGAAAATTAAAAACACGCAGCAAAACCCAAACTGTATGACATTAAAGTATTCCAGCAAATCTAAAATATTAATAAAACAGGCCTCTGTAACTCATGCCAAAAACAATAAATAAAAGTAAATATTTTCTTGTTATGTTAGTGGGATATGTTGCACAATTCACAATTCGCCAGTTTATCACATCTTCCTTCAGAAGGCATCATAAACTATGTTCCTTCTGCAAGTTTTCTACCTCCTTATCACCTCTTTCACCATGTTGTCTTTTGCTCTATGCAATGCATATGCATATCCATACAAAGATATGTTAATGTATATATTGAGATTTTAAGAAAAATACATTGAGAAAACATAAATATTTAAGTGATACTGGGAAAAGAAGAAGTTGCCTATGCAGTTTTAATTCTACCCCATTTTTTCAGTGAATTATGAGGGACTTTAATTTAAGGTAATCTTGCCTTTCTCAAGAATAAAATATAAAACCTTTTTTTTCTGCTGAGGCAAATATAGAAAACCACAATTAATATAAGCATACTTAATATAAGCACCCATTTAAATTAAAGTTTCAAAATACCCAACAGATTAAATGCAAAGGTGGAGAAATATTTTTTGCTGGCCTAATTTATTGATTTCTGCAATTAGATAGAAGTCTTCTCCCCAGCTTAGTCTAAGGAACTCAGTATTGGTTGTTATCAAAAGTTATGTGGCATTAGTCTAAATTATTAGAGGACATGTTGAGAAAATAGAGTCTTAGAAATACTGGCTGATCTGATTCTATCCTAGGTTTTTTGTACCCTACTGAGATTGTGAAATAATTTAAAAACTGATCTGTGACACTCATGAGCAAGTAGAGTCAGTATATCCAGTTGTGTATTGAATTGACTTACTCTTTCACAGCCATGCCATGGGGGAAAGGTTGAGAATGTTTGAATTATGATGGGAGCTCAACTAACAAACCATACTCAGCCAGTCACACAGTGCCATCCAGGTTTGCCTTCCCAGAAGAGGAATGTGCATTAACCATCACAGAAAAAAACCCCCAACAAAACAAACAAACAAACAAAAAATCCCCAACAAAACAAAACAAAACAAAACAAAAAACCCAAACAGTTGAAAATAAAAAAGACAAAAAAATGCAGAAGATACATTTTAATCACAGAAACGTTGCATGCATAGATGAAGTTACATGCAGCATTTGTGCATTGAGATGTTTTCCGTATCTAAGTGCTTTTTTTGTCCTCCTCCACTAATCCGCATCTCTAAGGATTTATTTCCACATTTGAAGCCTACCTGGAGATTCTAACATCTACCATCTTCCACTTTCAACCTGTTGCAGCAATAATCCTTCCATGCCTTGAAATCTGGCATTTCCTTCCAGTATCATATTGGTTTGAAATCCATCCTGGGCAAGGTTTAAGCCACGACCCAGTAAAAGTTTTCCTGTGCGTGTACACAGCACAGTTTTAAAATCAGAATGCCACACTGCTCTTCTGGGGTTACAAACAAGAGCTTTTTACAGGTGAAGAGGGAATACTTCCACCTTTCTATGTGCAACTGGAACTCACTTTTTCCCCTGAGAGGGGAGAGTGAAAGAGATAATATTGTAATGCTGCTTTTCAGTAGAGAAAACTGTTTTTTGGAAGCACATCTTTGCGTGTTTGTGAAAGAAAGAGAGAGAAAGGGGAAAAGAGAGCAGGAGAGAGAGAGAAAGAATGAAAGAGAGGGAGAAGGAAGGAAGGAAGGAAGGAAGGAAGGAAGGAAGGAAGGAAGGAAGGAAGGAAGGAAGGAAGGAAGGAAGGAAGGAAGGAAGGAAGGAAGGAAGGAAGGAAGGAAGGAAGGAAGGAAGGAAGGAAGGAAGGAAGGAAGGAAGGAAGGAAGGAAGGAAGGAAGGAAGGAAGGAAGGAAGGAAGGAAGGAAGGAAGGAAGGAAGGAAGGAAGGAAGGAAGGAAGGAAGGAAGGAAATATAATAGATCGAATATGTAAGAAATGTAAAGGTAATGCTGAAGTCAATGTTTTCTAAGCTTGTCTATGTAAGGCATGCAGTATTTCAGAGATAAGACTAGTTCACTGCTCTTAATCAGATAAATGTTGCAATTGACCTAGTTAGAGGAAAGACGAATTGTCAGGCAATTCCTAACTCCATCAATGGGTTAATAATTTTAGTATGCTATTCTTTTTTGAAAAGGCTTATTTAAATGTTTATCAGTTGTGCAAAGTGGAGCAGCACTGGAGATTCGCAAGGGAGAACTGATCATTGCCTATGCATGGAAGCGTTGTAGGAAGATTAAAATAACATTGAGTATATTCTGTAAATGAAGGAGAGAACTAAAAGAAGCCTCCAGAGTCCATTATAAATTTTAATAATACATCAAGGTAATGTAACTGAATAACCGATCTCTGAGGGAAGAAACACAACATTTGGCTAATATTACAATTTAAATTATGAAAACAAAAAGAGCTTTTAGTTAATCTTGTCTTTCTGCTTTTATTCTTGAGGCTCTTTTTTATTTTCCCTGAATCCAAAACACCATGTAAACAAATAAAAGTACGGGAGAAAATAAACAGTTTGGCATCTCAGTAGATTAATTAATGCGCTTCAGCCTTGGCACCAGTAGGCGAAAATTATGTGCATAAATAATATCACTAATTAAAAAGATGCAGATTAACATGCAAATAATGTTAATGAGGATCTGCAATTCCAGAGTGGATTCGCATAACATCAACAATTTAATGGGTTGGAAGGCTTGTGTTTGCATTACATTAATAAATTTCAAAGACCTTGCATAAAAAAGTTCTGTTGGAGCCTCTGTTTCCCACTTGTGAGTTGTAAATTCTGTGGGCAGTAGCAAACGCTCATCGGCAGATGCCAAAGTCATTATCTCAAAGACTGTTGAGATGGTGCCATGTGCCAGTGTGACCAGCTGTTGGGAACTGGGCAGTAGGCACTGCACTGTGCCAATTATTCATATTATTTGGGTAGTCTTGATATTTATTTAAACTGATTAATATTTTGTGCTCTGCATCTTGATCTGGAGGGAAATCATTTTAAGCAAGCAAAGTTTTAAAAAAAATCTTATTAGCCTTTGATGTGTCATGGATGGTTGAATGCATAATGGAATTGATTAAGCAGACATAATTTCTAACCATAGGCAAAAACAATATAAGATGTCTTTAATGATGTCATATAATGTTGAGATAAAATATCACAGGATCAAACTCCAAATGAATTGTAATAACCCAGATTTTATTGAAAAATTAGAACCACTATACTTCAGTATCCTTTTTTTCTCCTGAATTGAGGAATACTCCTCTGAGGACACTACTTACAGAAAGAGCAAAGGTTAAGAAAGATTAGAGAAAACTCGCTTTTGAATGCCATGTAACTCTTCATAATTTTCTTTCCTATTCTATTATAATCATTATCTGTTCCACACTTAGCCATTCTACTGTGGCTTTGAGAACCCACAACACATGGGACAAAGCAATTTCCTGAAGATGGACACTTACAACATGCTAGAATTGTCCATCTGTGTAAGCTCTGCCTGAACAACTCAGTAATCTGAGTTGCCTCTTCTGTATGCTCAATAAGGCTAACAGCTGCAAAAAGTAGTAGAAAACTTCCATCAACTCAAAATTTCTTCACTCACCAAATACTTAACAAATAAAGACAAGAAGTATTATTTTGTATTTATACCTTTTCTGCCTCTCAAAGTAATATCTAGACTTTAAAATTGTTGTCAGCTAAGAAAAAATTGTAAAGGGAAGAGGTTCAGATTAAGCACTTTGCAAGTGCTAAAACAGTGTTGTTTAATGGGTACTATATAAATACATGGTATTTAGCTTTCAGAATAATCTTGGAAGAAGGGAATATTTTTCAAATCCAAATTAGTACATGGAAAAGTTAGTCATGTGTGTTTACACATTAATAAAAGAATCTGTATTTATTGTAAGTATAAATATTTATACAATTATAAAGTAACACTATTTTGGGTCCAGATATTCTGTGGATGAACACTAGGGTTTTCTTTAATATCTGCTGTATATACTCAATTAAGGAATCAATATCATGCTCAAGGTCAACTGATATTTATCCAAACTGATAAATACATCTCAAATAAAATATTGTCAGAAAGACTGTTAAAATCTTTCTGAGTTTACAGACTAATGAAATACAAGTAAAATGAAAGCCCCTCAGAAAGGCTGAGTAGTATCTTGAGCTTGCATTCACAACACACACATTCTTTGGCATAAAAGTGAACAATTCAACATGAACATTTGACAGATGTTTGAAGAATCAGTTTGCTTTCCAGGGAAAAGGGGAAAAAAACACCTTTGAAAGATTCAAAGTTGTGAAATTGAGCAGTCTGTACTTTGGTTCTGTTTGATAACTGCATGAAATGAAAATGAAAATACTAGAAAATAATAACCCATGCCTTCCTTGTCTTCCAATCTCCTCTGGTAAAGCAGCAACACATTGGGTACTAATGCATCTTGGTGCTTCCCAAGCAACCTCTGTCCCCTGACTGCCTGAGACAGAAACTAGGCTTAACATACTCACTTGTGCAACTTATGAAGAAAACAAGCAAAACGGAGTCCCAATAAAGTTTGTCTAATCTGAGGTGCTTTCTTTCCTCCTTACTACTTCTGTCAGTGGAGCAAGTACAGCTTAGCTAATGGCTCGATTGCTTAAGGGATATCTCTCAACACTTCCTTAGCCTAAAAGTGTGAATGAGGCTTAGTCTTCATGTTGTTATTTGCCCCTTGTCCTTTGTTTTCAGAATGACCCAGGGCACTAGCAAGTGCCAGCTAAGTTGTGGCTCCTTTAAGGTTTTTCATGGTCTACAATGTGTGTGCACTGTCCTAACATGGCACACAGAGCTGGTCTTTGGCTGCTGGAAATTTTGGAACCACTGGTGGAACTTTATCTTCCTTTTTTTTTTCTTTTTTCCTTTGAAATTGCTGTCCTAAATGACACCCTCAGAACAGATGTATCACACTCCAGTTTTTACCAGTTCACTTTTCCTACAACCTGTTTAAACTACGCTCCAACCTGCTGTTAAGTGTGATTCCAATTTCCCTGTATTACTCAGAAGTAGTTTTTCATCAACATTACAGATTTTTTCTGTTTTGTTCTTTACTGATAGTTATTGTGTTAATGTCTATGTCCTGTTGGACGCTAAAAAGAGTTACATAGAAAACCAAAGGTGACATTTGTGTCTGTTCAGCTATAAAAATATCACTTCAAATATGTTATATGTATTTGTAAATCCATAGTCACAGAAAAAAAACACCCCTACTTTTACTGAAGGAATATCGAACTAGCCAAGACAAAGTCAGATGTCAGGAAATGGTAAAATGCAAATAAAGTGAAACCTTATCTCTGCCACTTCAGCTATGATCTTTTTGTTATTTCTGCTCTGTAATTAAAATACTTACATATCCATAATATAAATAGGATATTAATAGTCTAGCATAAGTCTGAGAATACGAGTCTTTACTGCAGACAAGCTAATTGCAAAGAATCATGGAATGAGTATTCCATGCTGTCTTCCAATTTTTAAATGAATATAATACACTATTTAAGAGCTAATAGCTTCATAATTGGTGACCATCTTATTGCTCCATTGCAAGGGTAATAATACTTAAGCAACAGGAATAATTCCATAAAATGTTAAATATTTATCCCTAAAAAATGAGCCCTTGTTATATATCTAGATTAAAGTCCCTGTTCAAGCCATGCCATTGGAGATGTGCATGGATAAAGAGGTAGGTCTAAACCATTTTTCTCCTGCTTATAGGGCAGAGTTGGTTCATATATGACTGAAATAGGAATCAAGTCTCACAAACAGGTTTTTGAATTTTTCTAGGTTTCCAGGTTTATCTGGCTTCCTAGTGTCCAGTCCACTAGGTAAGGACTGAAACATTTGGATTTCTGTACTCATTCTCATGCTGCATAATGACTCAAAGCAGTGGTTGAAGAAATACAAATGACTCTTACAATATTGAGTAATAAATACATAAATGTAAAGTATCAGTGTCAATAAATGTAAAGTAATGTGGGCTAAATTAAAATTTTCTTTAATTTATATCTGCATTCTTCCAAGCTTTAAACATCTGCAAAGGGGCATACTTATAAGTCTTTAGAACTTCAGTCTAAACATTCAGCAGGAGTTAAAAAGACAAATCTAAATTTTAGGAAAGAAAGTGAAACCAAAGACATAAACACAACACCCAGGAAATGCATTCTGAAACCATGTTTTGAGTGCTTTACACAGCTCCAGTCATCCAGTTTTAAAATAGCCATAAGAAAACTAGAGAAGGTAAAGATCAGGCAGAAGTGCTATAATTCCTGCAACATGAGAAACAACATAGAATAAAGTAGGGTTCAGATGGCTAAACTGAGATGTGGGAATGTTATAATCCTGAAAGCCTTGAAGGTCATTAATAAGTAATTCCCTACCTCTGATAAGCACAAGACATGGCCATGGTAGAGTTTCCAGTAAAATTAGCAGACCACTAAGTGAAGAAAGGTTTTTTTGTACCACATGAAATGATGCAGTGGACTCACTTGTCACAGAAGGCCAAATGTATAAATGGTTTCTGAAAGGCTCAGCACACTGCTAGGGGTCAGAGCCATCTCCACTGCAAAGCCTGACAGTCTACAAAGAGAACACTGCTCTAACAAACACTTAGCAATTAACAAATAACAATTAGCAATTTTTCTAACTTGGAAGGTATGCCAGGCAAATTGAATCTATTGCCTGATACCTTCTGATCTTTAAGTATGTGCTACTGACCACTCTTCAAGGAAAACATGAAACAACCATCCTTTGTCATGGCACAGAAAAAACATACCACAAATTACTGCAGAATGACTTAATTAGAGAAGCAAGGACAACTGTATCAAAACTATGAACTTCAAATTTGTTTACCAAGTTTATATAAGTATTCCTATTTGTATAAGCTCAATAGTTTAGGATTTAAATTTCTATTGTATGTAAGCAGGGAGTTAAATATAAGACTTTTATGCTAAGGTACTGAGTGACTTATCCAACTAAGTATCACATTTAGTATAGGAAATAGACCATTTTTTAATGATAAAATCAAAACTATAGAACAGAGAACAAAAATCCAGAACATAGAACATAAACCATCGATTACAGAATGTAATATACTCTGTATTAATTTGAGGACAGTTTCCTATGACTGCACAGTATTCATTGCCATCGATTTTTGCAAACAGGACTGGAGAGCCTCTGCTTGTTCAAACCTTTATGTGAAAGCAGAGGAAATTATATCTGTGTTACTCCTTGCAGGTATTTGCATACCAATAATGAGAACCCTCTAGAGGTATATTCCAGTGCCTTAGTAGTTTTTTTTAGAGTGTTTTCCTGGTGCCTAACCTAAACCTGCCTTGCCATAAAGTATTTTCATTGCTGCGTGTCTTATCTATGAGGCACAAGAACAGTTTATTCTTTTCATCTCTATACTTTACATAGTTGAACACCTATCACATCTCACCTTGGTTTCCTTTTTCTAGACTGAACAGTTCTGACACTTCCAATATCTTTGTTGTCCACTGTCTCAAAAGAAAACAAATATTGAAGAGTTTAGAAGGGCACAAAAAGCCTCTTTGTCAGAAGAACAAGAAAAGCCCAGAGAAATGATCAGATGCAACTTTACATCTCTAAATCACAGGGACTATCGTTCTTGAGCACTTCCTCTGTGATAGACAGTTCTGGGAGGCAACAGAGCTGCTCTTTCCCCCAGGAGAAACTCAGCAGTTAGGATAGGAAATGCAGTTAAATGGGACTCATTGCTAAAGGTCCCTACTGTTTTGATTAAAACACTGGGGGCTGACAGGCTTTTGTCTGTGGTAAAGATCGTACAGTTACTCCCATCTATGAGATTTCAGCCACTGGAAATAGAAAAAAAAAAAGCAAACCCACAACAAAACAAAAAAAAAGAGCCAACACTCGTTTCTGGGTGCTGATTATGACTAATGAGATACTAATAGAGGCTTGCTGTACTCTGCTACATGGGCAGACTGAAATTGCTTCCTTTACTTACTCTCCACCCCACCCAAATCACTCATCTTAAACTTGTTGCTTAATACCCTCCCTCAGCACGCTAGACAAAGAAAATCCCTATGAATCTCATAGTTGTTCCTGAAAGAGGGGCAAGCAGTTTTACTCTAGGTGTTCAAGAATATTTTTGATTTACATTCTCCAGCTAGTATAGATGTCAAAGCAACTGCACAAGGAGTGAAGTTTTCAGCCCCCTCCATGCCCCTAAGATGTGGCCATGTGAAAGACAGCTGTGAGTTTTGGATTGGATATATATACATCATATACACGTGGGTAGATAGAAATTCACATAACACGCATGGCGTACACAGTATGTATATATGTATATCATACATTAGGAAAATAAGTTGGACATTCTTTGGTTTCAGCTCCTTCTTAGGGTTTCAGGGATGGAGTAAAAGGCAAATAAAAGAATATAAGAGTAGAGAAAACTGAAAGAGAAAAATACTTCTCCCATTTCCTTTTAAAATGTAGTTACATTATATATATATATATATGTATATATATACATATGCAAATCTTATTAAGCCTGAATTTTTGCATTTAACTATTTCATTTTAAAAGAATATATAGATACAAGAAATGTTACTCTATATAAGCTTCATTTCCTGCTTCCTGGGAAACTTACAGTTCTGGTTGTTGACAGTATATTAACATAACCCCCAAAATAGACCTTTAGATCAGCTTGGGTTATTTAAAAGGAAGCTGAACATGGGCTTTCAGAATGAAGAATACTGTTGGACTAACCCTGTTCAAACTAAAGGATGCTCAAATTACCTATTTGAGTCTTCAGAAAACAATCTTAGGAGCTCTTAGTAGATGTTAGTAGCTTCTTGGGAATAACTTTGAATTAGTTAATAAGGAATTGTGAGACTGATGAAGGAAAAAGTTGGGGCAGATTGAGAGAATAACATCTTTAATAGAACTTTGATTTTTTAGGATACATTTACTATCTTTGGGTATATTCATATTCTGTTGACAAAAAAATAGGTTACATCTAATGTAGTAAGGAATTTCTTGAGGTTTTTTAAAGGGCCTGTAGATCTTAAAGAGAAGAAGACATTTCCTAATTGACAATTGATTCTGAGTAGAAACCAGCTGCAAATGAATGGGGAGTAGAGATATTAACGGGCTTTTAAAATCAGAAATCAGAGCAAACAGATCAGGAGGGTTTTGTTTGTTGTTTGTATTTTAGGAAAGCACTGAGTTTGATTTATGAGGCTTTGATCTTGGCCCATTATTTGAGCTGTTATTCTGGCAAGAATAGAAATTTTAAGGAACATTGCTCTAGAACAGATTTTGAGGTGGAAATACTGTGAGAACATTTCTACAGTTTGTCTATCTATGCCCGCCCTACTCAGGAGCTGGAAAATCATAGTCTGGATAGTTTATGTAATGGCTGAATTATATGGGAGATGATTTTGAAATTTCCTGTTTAAGAGAAAAAAAGATAAATTAAAAAAGCAACCACATTTTCTCCTTGATTTGACTGTTTCTCTTTGCTTTCTCACCTTTGCGCACAATGAGCATGTCTTTTTGTGCCTGATTTTTTTGCAGATTTTTATGAGAAGATTCACCCTAAATTATATCCTCAGTAGTCTCAAGTAGTAAAAATGGTCCTAATAAAAATACGTCTAAATCCTACACAGTGATGTTGATAACTGATTAACTGTTTCCCTGCAAAGGCTGGCTTTCTGCTTGTTCTTTGCCTCTCAGTTCTTCTGTGAGATAACTAAAGGATGCTGAGAGCAGTACAATCACCTTCTTAACCAAGAGAGAAAAGCCCTGCATGTCCCAAGCTCACAGCTCCTCTGTAAGAACAATCCTGTCTATGGAGTTCAAGGCATCAAGGCTTGGTGAGATCCTTACCACACTCACAGCTGGCTAGAAATCCTGTGGGAAGATAAGGGAAGATGGAAAATTGAGGGGAGATTTATGGAATGGTGAGCAATTCCAACAATAACAGAACAAGTTCCCTCTTTTCCTCTGTCTTTCTGTTTCCAACCTGTGTTGTTTTGAGTACAAAGTTGTATTGTCAGGAATCTAGACCATATGGATATTTAGAATGATTTTTCTGAAGTCTCTTTTGCTTATTCCTGAAATTCAAAAATGTTTGGGCTGTTTTTTGCTAGGGGAATCACAGTTCTACTTCTGCAAAACTACATGATGACAAAATTTAGAGTAATAAGCCCAGGCTTGCTCAGGTCAGGGATGTTTGTGAGGATTAGCACTTGACCTTCACCAATATTACATCTTCTAAGAGCTAGAATCAGGCTATGTACAATTTTAGAGTGATCATCTTTGCTCTTATCTAAGTAGGAAATGAGAGGGCTGTGTAAAATATCGTGCATTCTCATGGTCAGTTTCACAAATACCATTGTAAAACACATCACGGACAATAGAGATTAATACTACTGGTTTAGATAGAATGGATATTTCTTTGTTTCCACAGACTCATACATTGTATCACTAAAGAACTTGGCTGACTTTTTTTCTTTCCAAACATTTCCAATTATATCTAAAGCATTGCAACTGATGCTGCTTACATCTCTATACAGAAATGTATCATGAGCAAATATTTCTTGCTTCCAAACATTAAAAAGGATAAAATAAAATTCGGACCAAAATGATATAAAAAAGTTATTATTGCAAAAGCAAAAACTTATAATCAGGAAATGCTGTAATTGAGGATCCTTAATAGTGGAGTGATGAAGTAAGCTCCAGAGAAAACGCACAGAAAGTTTTATAATATGGCATATAGTTTTATTATATGACATTATAGTGACATATCATCACTAATTGGCATGTGGAGAAAATTGTCTCAATTGAATAAAATATATTTTATGCTTGTTTCATACTATGAAAACAATAGAGACACTGTGTCAGTATTGCCTTACCAAGTTCATATTAACATGAAGTTTAAACCCTTATTTCTTTCACATATCCTTGCAATGAAAATAAATAAAATGCAGAATATTAAATGTTATGCCAATGTTTTTATGGAATATCTTTGAAAAATAAATTAATATAGAAAGAATAACAGATTACTTAAAAATTTCCTGACTGTTAAGTGCTAGATGCTTTTTGTGTACTGATTTCAGTAATTTTCTTCTACTTCCATGACATGAGATCTTTGGAAAGATGGTCCAGGCTCTTGGATATAGGAGGGATACAGGAGCAGTTTGAGATGTGGACAATTTTTGGAGTTAGATTTAATTTAGGCACTAAAATATTTTTCCTTTTTTCTTACTTTCTAGCTCAGTGCTTTATCACTAACTTTTCTTGCTCCTTATTGGTCAGGAAGAATTTTTTTGAAGTGGTTGTATTTTTTTTAAGTTTTTACATTTTTTCTTTCAGCAATTCTTGAAAAATATGCTGATGAACTATTCTGCTACCAGAATGTCAATTTCAGAAAGCAAGAAGGAAATCCCTTTCCTCCTCTTTTATAAATTATGATATATATCACATGTATATCACAACTTTTTTTGGTTTGTTTTCTGGGCAGGTTGATGGAGTTTCATGCAGACTGGCAGGATTTATTGACAGCAGTAGCTATGTCCTTTACAAAGAGGACAGTGCTGGGAGACATCACAGCTTCTGATCTGGGAGCTTCAAGCATATTTCCTGTTCATTCCTGCATATGATACTGTTATACATTCTTAGTATAAATTTATATTTTATTTTTTTATATTGTACAACAATAATTAAATTCTTAAATATAACATCCCAAAAAACTACTCTGAGCTATTCTTCCTAAATTCCTAACATGAAAAATCAGCCATGAATACAAAAAAATCAAAAAATATTATTTCATTGAGCTTGAAAAAGATCATTGTAAGGCAGATATGACTATGCCATTCATTTAATTTTTAATTCTGAAAAAATGACCTTTTATTTCTATCAAGTTCACATTCATCTTGTTTAGATGATCTTTTTGCAAGGACAGAATGATCATTTTGGTTAATACTATCTAAGTGTCTCAGATATCTCATAGGATACAAAAATGTGGAACTTACTGAAGGAGATATATTTTATTATTTGTGTGTGAGAGTAATAGAATTTAACCTCTCACTATATTAAAATTTCTTTATATATTTTTCTTTATCCCTTCTTATAGCCACAATCTTTATATTTTCATTTGAGCCAGCCAAAATCTGTACATCAGGTTCCAGACCTCTACCTTATGAGAGCAAACTCTGCACATGCTGTGCTATCCCATTCTTCAAAAACATACTATAGAAAAGTTTGTAAGAAAATAAGTAAATAAAGAAATAAGGATGACAATAACAAAAGTTGCAATTTCTTTAAAAAACAAGTGTCTCAGGATAGACAACATCTTATTAAGTGTTGCCTTCATTTGAAGTCATAATGGAAGTAAGCAATTCTTGCTGTCTTCTGTAATTAGCACAATCTAACCTGTAGATAAATATCTATTATCTAAGATTCTATAACTTATAGTCAGTATGCCTTATTGTATAAAATTTTACAACATAAAACGTTATGAAAACATTAAAAGCTGCAAAAGTCAATGTCAACTACTGAAAAAAATTGAGAAATAATGTGAGATCATGTCACCTCACTGTTGTCACCAGTTCACCAGTCTTTATAGTTTTTTCAATATGTTTAATATAATGTGATAATGTAAAACTGAAATGACTCAAAAGTGCTCTCTTGGGACTCATTCCAAGCCCATTTTCTTTTCCTTTTTCATCATCCAATCTTTCTGAAGCCCCTGGGACAACCACTTTAAAACAATCTGTGGTGGTGTGATTTATATTTATATATCTAATGAAGCCTATTTTAAAATAATTATTCTGATTTAATTTAAATAACTCCCTACTGCTATCCTACTAGGGATGGTCAAGGGAAATTGCTGTATATTTTACTATTAATTGTAAATCTGTGGTTGGTTAAAATACACAAAAACATGTCTTGGCAAAAAGATGAATCTTCTGCATCTATGTTCTTTTCTCGATGTATTTTGTAATTTCTTCCACCCAGTGATAAATAAGTAAATCAACTGTTTAAGTACAGTACAAAAATATACAGGATTACATTTGCATGTCATGGAAGCAGGAGACATTTGCAGTGGTAAAAACTGTATGTGAAAGGATTACAGAAGAAAATCATGCAGGAAAAATATAACACCAGCATGGGTTAGTTAGGCAAAATAATGCAGAAAATTTATTCACAGATATAAGAAAATAATTAAAAAAATTGGCTAGAGACAACCACAAAAATGGGAAAGGATAAGATTTAAAGAGTTTCTTAATCAATTTTTTTGGCTTATGGTAATGTTGCTGGCACAGTACCATGAGGTGGTTTTGGCTACCCAGGTATACCTGGGTCTTACTACCTCCCCAGATACATATGTATGAGTAAGAGCACTCCGTGTTCCACAGGTGAGTCACTGCTAGGAGGATAAAACATGAGTTCCATTAAGCATTACAAATGCTAGAAAAGACAATAGAAGGATCCAGAAGACTAAATTATTCTGAGTGAAGGAAAGATATCACAGGACATAGCATAAAACAAGCAACACTCCCTAGTCCATGCCAATGGATTTGCTGGCCTTTGGTTAAACCTCAACTATTGCTTTGCAGCTGCTTCACAATAGTTATCCCAAATTTGGCATTAAGTAATCTAATAAATAAAGCAAAAGTTTTTGTATGAAATTACAAATACTTAGCACTAGGAATGAAAGTTCTGAAAACACTTGAATAATAGTGTCTTCAGAGAGCACTTGAATTTTAGGATTAACTGTTATTATTACTCACTGAATGCCAGTAGTACACTGTCTAAGAAATTATTACTTGTAAGTGTCTTAACTAAAAATTCAATTTTACAAGCTAAATTTGGGAAAAAAAAACATATTGGGAAGGTTTAGCTTTTCAAATAAAACCTAATTACAACTTCTTAAATAAGAAGCATCAGAATGGCTTTACTTCAGAAATAAAGTGTTCTGTGGATCCATTTTTTCAATAGAGCAATTAAAGGCATGAAGCTTGGTTATTTTCTCAGTGTAATTTGGTTTATATACAATAATACATAAACATGTACCTCCATTAGATATCCTTGCTGCCCAATCAAAAAAACTCTTGAAATGTTTTGAAGACATTTTTATTGTAGAATTTTTTTTTACTGATATGGGAAAGCAGGAGAAGGACATGGCATTTGTGAACTTAAGGAGCAGGTGTGAAGTCATCATGGGATGACATTATTTGCAAAATGAACTCCGTGCAAAGGCTTTATGCACATTATTTTGGAAATTACTGCAGTGGGCATATGCATTACCAATGGAAAATTCCACCAGAAACTTCTTCATACAGAATTCCAAGTGAAGTGCTATGACAACCTGAAAAGATACAAGAATGCTGCATCATTTGGAGTAATGATAACATAGAGTGACCTTTGAAATTAAAATTATCTTTTCTGGGCCATACTCAGCTCAGAAAAGGCTGTATCAATGCTCACATAGCTCTAGGATAAGTGTGATTGTGAGCAGAGGAACATTTTTTCATTGCTTTTACACTTACTCAGGTAAACCTGAAAGGAAATGGCTGAATTCAATCCATTGGTTCCCTCCTTAAATCTTTCTGATTCAACTAGGTAGAGATGCCAAAGAGAGAATAGACATAGATCTTGGTGAATAAAAATGGTGTTTGATCTGTCAGGAATGGAAAACAAAGCAAGATGTGTTGACAGCAGCAACAAATGTGTACAGAAATACCACAGATTTTGAAATGGAAGACAGATGGGTCAGGGCAGTCATATACACACACATTACCTTGACTTAACCTCTGCCACACACGTCTTTGTAACCTTCCTCCTAAAAGCAGGGGTGTTACTAACATGGCAGCTCACTGGTCTTTAGAGAAAGTTGGTCACCTCAGCAGTCCTTTCTGCTCAAATCTTGTGAAACCAGTCCCAGAAGAAGTTTACTGCGGCAGCTAGTATAAAAGTGGTTTATTCCAAAACTTCTCTCTCAAGAAAGGGTATCAACACTAAGCCAGCAACAAACAGTGAAACATTTCTTCTAAGACTCAATATCTGCTGAACAAAAACCACACTTGTTCAGTACAGTGATAGTTTTCTTGACAGAGATTATCCTGAAGAAAGGGGACAAGAGTAATACCTCAGGTCATTAATTCCTGTAACTACTTCTTCTTGAAATCTGTTAGAAAAAAATAATAGACTTGTTAGAATGTCAGAATTTAAAGATCTACTTGACATGAGTAAAAAATTAGAGTGATTTAAATTCAAGACCCTTGAAGATTTAATAGCAATAGTAAATATAGGGTCCTAGTAATTATTATTTTTCACATCAGCAAAGCTCAGCAGAACTAGAAATCAAAGACAAATAAACAACAATAGTATGAAACACTAGGAAACAACCTAGAAAGAGAGAGGGAATAAAGAATGAATTATGGTGCATAATTGTATAAATGAATTTGAAAGGCAAGTTAAATGTAAAACTAACTTACAACTGAAGTGTAGGAAACATCCCATTAAGAGTTAACATTTGGTTTGTGTTGCTTGGAATACTATATAGAGCCCTGGGTATCACCATACCATGAAAATATTGTCAAATCAGAGGGAATGCAGAAAACAGCAGCAAAAGTAGTCAGAAAAGAAGAAGGGACTTGTGAGAAAGATTGACTCATTGGGAAGTAGAGTGTGTAATAAAGGATGCAACAAACTCCTGCATTGAAAACAATTTTTCAGCCTCTTAGACATTTAGATAGAAAAAAACTAACCTTGTATGAAAATAAACAGAGCTTCTCTGAAGGTCATTAAAGCTTTTCCTTTTTTTTCCAGCGAGGAAAAACTTTTGCACTACAGGTCAGCCATTTACATGAACATGACATTACAGCTATCAGCTGCTGCCATATGTGATCATCTCAGTCATGATCAAGCACAAGTTGAAGGTTTGCTAGTGCTTCTAGTGAAAAATTCTGTGTTTTCTTTGCTTCCTGTTTTGAAGATTTACTGAGACTTCTTTCAGCAGCCTGAGCATGTTCATGTTTTATTGTCAGACCTTGGTAAGAGGAAAAAAAGTTGGAGAAATGCCTTTTCCCTGTCCGAGGAAATTAGTTTTTACTGAAAATGTCAAAAAATATTAAAAATTTAACTTCTTCAGTAAAAGGATGTTAGTGTATCATGGTGGGAAAATGGATAATAATGGTTTCACCCTCACTGGTACTGGCATTTGGAAAAAGGAATCTCTTTCAAGTCGTACTAGCTATGCAAATGAGAGATGCATGAAAGAGAGTCATCTGAAGGCATCTGAAGCTTCCATTTGAAAAATCTGTGATGGGTCACATCCACCTACTATTGTATGGGAAACTTGATAAAGGAACACTTAAGAGAATGTGTGATCACCTGATTCTTTTGTTCTTACCAAAACGAAGCTACGGCATCTAGAAAATTACATGTTTAGATTGGTGGCTTTCTGTTTGAAAAGCACTAGGTTTCAGATTGTCTGTTTCCAAAAGGATTTCTCCATTGACATTGCATAATCATGCATACTTAGATTCTTCCTAGATAAATATATATATATTCCTTCTGACATATCTACACTATAGGTGGTAAATCAGAATTAAAAAACAAACCCTCCTACTTACTGGCCTACTGTCTTCTGCAGGTGCTGAGCAAAAGACTTTTTGTCATCCATGCATGAGATGAAGAAAGGGAATGACATTGGTTTTAACAGATGGCCTAAAGTAAGATAGGCTGAAATGCAAGGGTAAGAAAATTGAAGGTTTTCACTAACTTTCTGGGGGACATAGCTTTCTGATTTCAAATCCAGTGATAATGCTGACCAAGAAGCTGGGGGGAAAGATGTGCTTGACAGGCTTTTACATGAATCTGATGGGCTATAATATATAATATATATGGGTTATAATATATAATATGGGTTATAATATATACCCTTGAGCCAGGCTTTTTCTCTGCTGCTGTGTTGGCCAGAAGGCTCCAGCAAACACTCTTGAGGGAGTACAGTCATCAGGAGTTCTCCACATTAACAATATGCAAAGAGATTCGTGCAGTACACTTGAGGAGTACCTTTTAAGGTTTGTAGTTACTTCATGATCATGTGTAAAGTATATATGAGTCTGACAAGTCTAGACCAATTTACTGACCATTTTTCTTTAGATGTCAAACACCATGTTTATCAGATCATTCTGTTCTGACTTAGTTAATTGGCAAAATTAAAGAATAAAACATTTTCCCCTGCTAAAAAAAAAAACAATCAAAAAAACTAGGTTATCCTAACTAGACAGGGCTTTCTTTGGTTGCTTTTAGCACAACTAATGGTTCTAACACTCCATAAACTATGTGACTCAGCTCTCCCCTTCTTCCAAGACATATCCTACATACCTGCGACATTTTTTCAACTTCTTTTGTACTACATATGTTACAAAAGATAGATGTTATTTCTCTCTGTATGGAGTAGGGAATGTTAGATAAATAGACAGGGCTGAGTTACTGTAAGTGCTTCTCAACTCTAATCTCTGGTCTCCTTTGATATTTACTTAATGCTTCATAAATGTTTGTTTGCAGTTCAAGCTGACTGGGCACTTGGGTGTCACATGGAGTAAGTTAAACTATATTCTTCTCACTATTCTTCCATTTCTCCTGCATTGTGTAATTTCCAAATTTTATTAAAATGGTGAGATCTATTCTCTAGTGTATGAATATTTACCGTGATTATATATTGATGTTACTGAAAATAGATACAAGGTTGCATTATGATATTTACTTATTTTTTAAAGGATGTGAAACTGAAGCTCTGAAACTCCACCCACAATTTGCAAAATACGTGTAGGTATTACTGCTTATATCTTATATTTGACTTCCCACTGGTATGAAATTGCACTACTATAAGGTAAAATAGCCACAGCCAAGTTTTGACTGCAAAGGACCTTTATTTATCCCTGATGCCAGACTTAACTAGCCTGTCAGACTTTTATGAAAATACAATAAAATACAGCCAATTCTTGAGCAGTCATACATTTTGCCAAAGCTTTAAAAATAATTTTAAGCTCCATATAACTGAATTTTAAAATGAAAGAATGATAGACTATTAAATAAGCCAGTGATTTAAACTTAAATTATATTCTATGTTAAAAAAGCACTACTCCTCAAAATATTTTTTCATATTTTTATTCATGCAATACTAGTGAGAGCTTCTTTGTTGTCATACATGAAAAAATGTTCTAACATTTCTTGGTGTTTTACTCTTTTTTTTTTTTTTTAAGCTGAATCCATGTTCTCTAAGCATTATCTGTTGCAATATGATATTTTCAGAAAAATGCCTGCTAGAAAGTTTAGACATGGTAGTTCAGCTATAAGCTTCTGGGGACATCCACGTTGTATTATGTTTGGCTTAGAATGAGCAACTCCTGCTAGATTCAGCAAAAATAAAGCACAATGACCTCTTCAGCTGGACACTTCAGCAGCTGGTCTATAACTTAAGGGGAGTTTTGCTTTACGCTTTTTAAACGTACTGGGGATTGAATAGACAACACATAAAAATATGACAGGAAGATGATGGATTATGGGTCATAAGTCTCATTTCAGCCATACAAATAAAACATCATGCTTGTGTGTTATGATAATACATTTAATGGACAGAAATTAACAGATGTTGATTGCATTCTAGTGTGCATAGCATACCAAAAATCACAGAGGAATGTTTAAAAGATTGTAAAGAGACCATGCCATTGGATGCCTGTAAAGCAGAGTTAAAGTAGCAAAACCACAGGAAAGAGAATTTGGTAGTTGTCTGGCTTTGGTTTAATCGTTCCTCCCTGCCAAATGCAGTCATTACAGTGTAACAACAATTGTATGCTTTTTCTACCCCTTCCTAAGCAATATTTTATAGCTGTCAAAACATAAGCTTGTGGCAGACTCTTCTCAAAATAAAACTTTAAGACAAACTTAGGAAAAAAAGTATGAATGAAACTTTGTAGTTCAGTGCCATTCAGAATTCTATAAATTGTCCAATATAAAATATAAAAACACCAAGACCTGGCTTTGCTTGGTTACAAGTTGGAACAAGCTTTTACACATAATACATAGATCCATACAAAGTGAAATGCAGCTTCATACTAGAATTGCCTCTTCCTATATTCAGATGTAAAAGCTAGATTTACTTTGCTAAAATAAAGACGTATGTGTATAATATGTGTTGAAATCCACCTCAATCCACTTTCCAGTTAGGTAAAGTTTATTTTCAGGAGATTATGAATATGTCAATGTTAGCATTCTATCAGCCTTCACTGACTTTTAAAATTCTTTGTTTCTATATGGGTCTATTTTCCAGTTTTGCAACATGATTTAAAACAAAAAACATGGAAGCAACGTAGTGACTCTCCATCTCCATTAATTCTTATACCTCCTTATAATGGTAGATCAGCATGAAGAGAGTTCCTCAAAGCATTAACTGTACAAAGGCCACTAGATAGTAAATAACATTAGAGACTTATTTTCATTACCATTTTCCCAGTTTTTTTCAGGCTTTTTGCTAAAAATATGTGAAACGCAGAAATACTCAAATAATCACTTTTGATCTATACATTTAATTTTCAGATGCAAATTTTAATCTCCCAATGTCCCCAGTGAAAAAATTTGGTGGAAATCCACCGGACATGATATTGTGGTATTGATATTTATCTGAGATGGCTGCTAAAAGTTATAGGAATAGGTGAGCATTTCAAGTCTCACTGTATTTTTTGTTCCATTTTAGTTATTTCAAGTACCTTCAAGTTGTACCAATCCATTGTAAAATGATCTTTTGTAAAACTGGAAAAACTACCAATTTGTATTAAGATCTGAACAGTGGCTATGGGACTTTGTGCACATTTTTTTCATTTACAGTATTATTTTTATTAGGATCACAATATTTTTCTAGGACCTGCCAAATTATTGTCAGCATGGAGGTTCTTGGTGCTCATTTGCTTTTTCTGTACAGGTGCAGAAATCTATTCATAGAAACAAAGAGCTGCATTCAAAGCATACCAAGAGATGTGCAATAATGGGTATATCTGTGGAACACCTTGCCAAAGGAAATTGTAGGTATTGAAGGCTTACAAGATTCCTAGGACAGTCGATTAATCTCATGGAAGCAGCCTGTTGAGGATTGCTATTAGAGAGAAGTCATACTCAGCACAGGGTGTCTCCTGAGCTGCAAGTAATCAGGGCCTTGAAGTCCATTCAGATGAAACACCCTCTGTTTTTACTGTGTGAAGACAGATATTTTTGGTCATTGATGGAAAAAAGAACTTTCCTTCAGATTAACTTGTAGTATCATTTGGTACAGCAATTCTTTATGCAATTCTCTTCATTTGAAATAGACAATTTCCTCAATGCCATACTCTGCATTGAAATGATCAATTCATAGGAGAAAACTTTTTCACTTTCCAAAATTTTGTCTTCATTGTGTTAACAAGGTGATGTGTATGATTTGCTGTTCTTTAGATAATTTCCAAGCAGTGTAAGAACTTAGGAGAGGCACTGAAATGAGACATTCAGATTGATGCTTTGTGCTTCTACCCATAAAAACTTTTTCCAGATTTGTTGCTGATGCATATGCTTTGAAGTAATTATTTCACAGAAGAAAAATGTTGTAAAATAAACATTGTAATATGTAAATAAAACCTGTCTGCAAATACAATTGTGAAATTTTAATGACCTATCTATCGATTTTAGGTATTTTGTACTATGCTATAAATAGTAATTTGAAATTTGTTAGCTTTGCATGCATATCTAAGATTAAAACTATTAGATCTCTGTTTAAACCCTTTGGAATAATAAATAAAGAAGGAAAATCTATTAAATGTCATAAGCATTCAAAATCTTCCCTAGATTTTAATTCCTTATTTTGAGTCATTTTTACTATGGAAGTCAGACCCAATGACACGTGCTGTGCTCTATCTCACAGTTGACAATACAGTGCCATCAAAATCATAATTGTTAAAAAAAGAAAAAGATTAAACATCTTACTCTACAAGTAATACATAATGTCATATACCTATTACTAAGAAGGCCCATCTTCTATGACCAAAGAGAATAACCCGATTTGAACTAGAAGAACTGAATAGAATTGTTAAACAATCCTTTGCATTTTAAGCAACATTTAATTAGAAACACACTTTAACCACCAAAATGATAAAAATCCAAGAGATTAAAATTTGAGTGTCAATTATCATAAAATTCATCATTGTAATTCTTATTAAAACTCAGTGTTTAGATAGGTAATGATTTTATAATATGGCAATTTGCATAAGGAGCCCTGAGATGGCTTATTATTTCGATCCTACACAATTACAATTCTAGCTCCATACATCAGAGCTCTTAGCAATGTAAAATCACTGTGCTAATTAATAAGCCATTTACTGACTGCAGCTAGTTATGGTGGTCCTGCAGCTGACCTTACGGAAGATGAGCCATCTCTGAAGTGCCTGTGTGTAACTACAAACATAATGATGTGCCAGGAGGGAATCATTAAAAATAATTTACACAAGCCTTCATTTACAAGATCTTTTGATAGCATGCTTCCCCGGTGTTTAGATCCACAGTGCAACCCCTACCATTTGGAAAGTGCCAAGCAGGAGAGTGAACGAGGATACCTAAGTGGTTAATTAAGAGCCATTCGGACGCCACAAGAGCCTCCTGAAAAATCCCTCTGATGTCTGCTGTGTCAAATGTCTCTCACAGGCAAAACCACAAGAGGTAGCTGCCATAGCAGGCTAATTATTGGGGACCAGGAGCAGCTGAGAGTGGCCTGTCACTGCGGCTTGCTGCGAGCACCCAAGCCCAGAACGCAGCAGAGCAGCTTCTGTGTCATTGGACTTAAGAGAAACAGTAGAAATGAGCCACTGTGATAATCAAAGGTGATTGCATAAGCCATAAAATTGTGTAGTTGCAGATGAAACTGTTCACTTGTGCTGTGTGATGCATTTTGTAAGTTTTTTACACTTTACTGTTATTCCATATCCAACATGTAATTTTTTAAGACTTTCATTTTGAATGCTTATAAGAAAACAGTAACTTATAAAGGCCTTATAGGCCTGAACAAAGATTTCAAAACTGTCAAAGGTAATTTTATGACATACAAATAATTTCAAGCTACAGAGTGAGAACCAAAAGAACCACATTCAGTCACACTACAGCATGAGACTACAGAAGAAAATATGCACATACACACAAAACAGTCTTCTTATTTGAGTACAGTCAGAACAACTAACAAGACTAAGAGGATATGTCACTGCCTTCTTCACAGCAGCCAGATATGAACATCATGAAAACACGCAGCTCATGATTTATTTCTCCTTCAGCCAAGTCTCTGCAAGGTGGAGGAAGAGAGCTGCTACCTTGCGTGACATTTTATTAGTTTAGTGGCATTCAGTTGGTTTACTGACACACACAGGATTTTCCAAATAGGCGTGGAGAAAGTGTCTTTTTCCCAGCTTGCCTGTCCATTATGCAGCCAAGAGCAAGTGGATTGTACTCAGCATGCAGACACTTTCCACATCTCTCTGATACCTCATAAGTGTTTTCTGAGGTGCCTTTCACAAGTGCTGTGTGAGAAAACACCATGAGCACATTGTTTGTACGATCCTGGCTAGATTATTGCATTGTGGCTAGGTGCCAAGGCAGGGCCTGGGAGGAATTAATTTAGTAAAGGTAGAGGCAGCAATATGTGCCTGTGTTTATGTCTGTGCAGGTATTTGGGAGAGACAGAAGAACACACTCTGTGTTTGGCATCTTATCAGTGATACTGATAGGATTTATGTTTGTATGTGTGATTTTTTTGAAATACATCCCATTTTGGCAAACTTATTGTAGTAATAGGAGAATTACTACCTTCTACATGGAAACCATCACCCTTCAGGATCTCTGTGAATTTTTAATTTGAAAAGTATTAGACTTACTTTGTCTCATTTTTGAAAGAGCTATGTAAATAAATTCTCCTAAAATAGAAAATACTTACCCATTCCTTGTATAACCACATCTCTTTGCAGGAGGAAAATATAATTTTTTAAATAAAGTTACGTTTCTCAAAGGCATAAAGGAGATGGATTTCATTCTAAAACTCTCTTATCATTTTGCAGAAATGGATCGGATGGAATTCACTTCTCCTTTCTACAAATAAGATGAATTGTCCAAGGCAATAATTTGGCTTCCTTCTGTAATCAGTGGAGACAGAGAGCTTCAAAAGGGAGGTGGATTCAAGCCAGTCAAATTACACCTCTCTCATTAGACAAGACAAATCACTTTCACACCACAGAGAGGGAATCAGCACCCAGACCAGATCTTTAATATTTTTAAGTGGCAAAAATTCTACTTTTCTATAGTTTGTCTATATAGTCTGTAGAAAGACTGAGAATTGCAGCTGCACTTACCATAACAGAAGACTGAGGCACAGAGAAAAAGCTGGAGAAGCAGTGCCAGGAATGCAGCCTAGGTCCTAATGATTTTCAGGCTTGACTGACTCTATACTGCTCTTAAGTAGAGAGATAGTAGGGCAAAGCCTCAGCCTGTGGTTCCAGCCTGCAGTCTTTCCAGGGAAGCAGAATCACACGGGATGATGTGAGCTTTCACAGTTATTGTCTTCTGCTGGGGACATGGCACTCACTTCCCTCTGGGCTTTCACCACCAGCAGCAGCTTCACACAGTTTAAACCAGCATTTCTTGTCAAACACCAACTTACTATGAAGCCATCTGTTTAACCAACCCAGGCATATGCGGAGCTCTTGCAGAACTTTGTTTGCTTTGTTATTTTTCAATCGACTCCACTGTCTGTCACTGGTGACAACGTTGTTAGTTTTAATGGCAACCATGAGAGATGACAGTATACCAATGACATCCCAAAGTAATATCAGTAGTCAAAATTTGACCAAATTAGTGACTGGGTCATCACCAAGTCTGTACTACATTTAAATAATCCTGAACCACTGAAGTCACAATCTTTAATCAGCATACTCTATTATTTGATCTAAGAGGCATAAATAATGGCCAACATTGTCAGGTGAACTATATAGCCTGTAGATACCACTGAATAGTGGAAAAATCAGTAAAGGAAATTATTTTAAATGCAAACTTGCAGTCTTTCAGTCATAAGAGAAATAGAATACCAACTATGATTCAGTGATTTTTTTTCTGTATGTGCAGTGCATTAAGATGCATGTTTGCCCACAGCTGTGTGAAAAGGATCTTACAGAGCTAGAACTTTAGAGAGAATTTGATAGATAGCTGGTTAGGCTATTTCTGTGAGAGAAATACCTTTTTAGAGACACTGGTGTGGTTAAAAGCTAAATGCCCTGCTTTCCAAGTGACAACAAGCAGCATGATATTTTTCAGTTAGAGGGCCTAAATAATGCCCAGCTACTAATAAGAGAGGTGAAAAATACAGCACATGACACTGTAATGACACTTATGATAAACAGAATTTCTCATTCTTACTAACTGGTTTTAATACTTTTGAGTCTTTTTCCTTAATACATCTAATAGCAGATAGACAATGAAAAGAGGTGCAGTGCAAAGAGAAAAAAATTGGTTTATGGTGCAGCAAAGGACATATTTTTTGAGCGGTAGCTTCACTGGTGCTAGATAAATGAGGCAAAAAAAAAGGACAAGCGATTTCTGCTGTTACAATGTGAATTCTCTAAAATGGAGATTATTTCTACATTTGAATTTTCATCCAGGCAGTTTTTGAAAGGAAATGGGGAAATTCATGCTTCTTATTTAACAATATTGATTTTAAGGTTTAAAAATTTGTCTTCTAAAGGCCAGTTCTTCTTGTCCTTATCATAAATATAATCTCACTGAAGCCAAGATAGGTGCTCCTGTAGTGAAGGAAATCCCATATGGGTTTAACTGTGTGCCAGCCCAGATGTTGCTCTTATTAAACTCAGCATTAAAAACTCTTGTTACTCTGAATGATGCAAGATGAGACCAGTTGTGAAGCGTTGCTGAACCTTTCCCAATTCTGCTGGGTTTCGACACACTGTAGATCAGGCCTTAAATTATCTAACTTCATCCTGCCCCCAAGTGTGAAGTCATTCCCTGGGGAAAATCTCCACTGAAATCACTAATATCTCTGCTTGGGAAAGGACTGCAAGAGCAGATGTTAGTGTTTGCCTTGAGGAGTATCCAACATGTTTGAGCAATCACAACATATAGTGAGATGGAAAGATAACAACAGAATATAACTAATGTCTTTCTAAAGTGCTTACTCTTTACTATGTTCGGGTTACCTTATTTAAGAGGAAGCATCATATTTCCTGAAGATCCTTACCTGTCATTAAAAGAGAATCTGTGACTGAACACTTACATGACTTTAAGGGAAGGGGAATACCTTTATGCATTTTTTTGTTTCATATGTGTACAACGAAGTAGAACTTATTTCTCCTTTTGTACGTCTTCCTCTTTTTCTTCTTCTTATTTTTTTTTAAGAAACCTCAATTCCATAAAGCCAATAGCTAATAAATGTTTAATACTTATTTGTTAAATAAATATTTTCAATTTTTTATAAATATGACTTAACTTGACTGCTAAAGCTACTTTTATTTTATTATTTTATTATTTTATTATTTTATTATTTTATTATTTTATTATTTTATTATTTTATTATTTTATTATTTTTAATTTTATTTTATTTTATTTTATTTTTCTATCTTATATGATTAACATTTAATTCAACTTTTTTAATGCAATGAAAATTCAAATTGCTGCATTTAATACCATATATTCATTCTTAACAAGCTCCAGGAATTTTAGTGAATAAATACTTCCAGTCACAAAATGCTTCCTTGAGAAAAACCATAAAATGTATTTTAAAGCATCCTTGTAGCCACTGTATGAAATAGACATCAAGTCAAAAGTCTCAGGCTAATTCTTTTTGTATTCAATAAGAATCTTTCTTGGACTTGATTGACCTTGATTCAGTCCATGGTTAATAGAGGGACAACATGTGCAGCTGTTCTGTCTGTTGATAGACAGGTATTTTCCAGAGATCCTAAAGGTAAAGTATGTTTACAACCTCTCTAATTTAGCTGAAATCCAGCAGTACTCTATTCTAAATATATACAATCAAGTAACAGTGATTTAAATAAATAAGTACTAATATGGGTCATATAGGTCTGAAGCTTATGTATGAAATATACCTGATAGGAAAGAAAATACTTTCTTCTGTTTTCCTCCTTTAAATTTCATAAATACATAAGGAGTGATTGGAAAAAAAAAAAACCAAAAAACGTAAGAATTATATTAATCATCTGAAAAGCATGTAGATATATTCTT